>NC_039267.1:23396551-23421551 GCF_003368295.1 Carassius auratus
CAGATGTCAAGCAGTTTTAAAAAACTGTGGTCAAACAACTAAATATTAGTTTAGTGATTCACAGGATTGCTAAATCCCAGAAAAAAAAAAATGTTTGTACAAAATAGTTTTGAGTTTGTACAGTCAAAGGTAGACACTGCTATTTTTTTGAACACACCCCTTTCAACTAATTGCCCAATTGCACAGCCTTAAGAGCGTGCATATCATGAATGCTGGGTCTTGTTTGTTTTCTGACAATCTACTGAACCTACTGGTAACTTGTTTGCCACGTAGCAATAAAAAATATACTAAAAACCTTGATTATTCTGGTTAGTCACAGTGTACTGCTATTATTTTGAACAATACTGTATGAACTTATTTGTAGTCAAAAAAAACTCTTTCCCCTCTTTATCTCCATACTTTCAAATCAACTCTACATCTCTTTGTATCATTGACTTAAACATATCTTTTACTTTTACCTTTCTCCCTTCGAAATGTGCATAGTTCCTTCTTTGCACTACTGCTAGTCTGGCATGACTCAGAACAAAATTAATTAAACAAATGTCAGTTGATTTCCTTTTCCCGAAAGTTCCAAACAAAAACAATTTTCCCCATTCCTCCTCGGTCTCAACTTTGACACTCCAGTTTTCTAGTAACAGATTTTTAAGAAAATCAAAAAAATCCACCAACTCTTCACATCTTAAAAAGTAATGTAAGAAACTCTCATGGCCATTACCACATACGTCACAAATGACATGTACCTCATTATTTATTTTGTTTAACACCACATTTGTGTAAATTCTATTATGTCTTATCAGAAAGTCATTATTCTCACACTCTATACTGTTGTATTTTATGTTTAAGTTTGACCATATTTTCTTCACATCTAAATCTTCAAATACTTTCTTCCACACCTTTTCTGATGCTGGTTCTTTTATAACATCAACTATTATTCTCCTGTATATATTCTTTACACTCATATTTTTTAATTTGTTTTTCTCAGCATTATCATCCACATACATCTCCGGCATACATTTTTCCACGTTAGATACATATTCACGTTCGATCATATTAGTCCACTGCAAAGGTATACTTGATTTAATTTTTCCATATATTTTATTTACTTTCTCTCTGTTCTCCATTCCTTCCAGATCACACACAGTATCATAAATGCAGTTATTTTTTAGAAATCCTGGAATAACTTCATACATAATGTCCTTCACTTGTTTTATACCCCCTTCTATAAATTTACATTCATACAATGTTTTATTTTTATGTTTAATCTTTTCGTTGAGAAATAGTGGTAGATTTTTAATCACCTGTATGTCTTCACATTCATATTCTATTTTGGGAAGGAACTGTCTCCATGCCTCTAATACTTCCCGATATATTTCTGGTATTCCTTCCGTCATTGATTGCTTAAAGCCCATATACCATCCATTGTCCCCTATTCCTCCCACATCATCAATATATTTCCTTAAGAATTCCTTCCACCCATAATCCCATAGCCCTCCCATATATTTTTTCACCGTTTTTATTCTCATCGCAGCCCTTTTTATTTCTAGGTCCATCAAGCTTAAGCCTCCTTCCCATCTCTTACCCACCAATGTTTTCTGTGCAATTTTCACACCTTTTCCCTCCCATATAAAATCACATACAATTTTATTCAATTCATTCATCACCCACCCTGGCATTTCCATTACACTCATTACATAAACACAAACTGACAACAGCAGGCTATTTACTACTATTACTTTCCCATTTAACTTTAATTTCCTCCCTTTCCATGTTGCACTTACTGTTCTTATTTTATTAATTACCCCAGTCCAGGTCACATCTCTTGCCTCTTTGCTTTCGACCCCTAAATATACCCCTAATACTTTCATATATTTTTCCTCCACTCTTATCCCTACCTCTACTCTCTCTACCTCCCCTATATACATTAATTCAGATTTATCTACATTTATTTTTGCCCCTGATGCCTTCCCAAACATCTTTACTATCTCTAAAACTCTTTTTACACTGTTTCCTTCCCTCACTGTAATTGTAGTGTCATCTGCATATTGGTTTATAGTACACATTCCTCCATATGGCAACTCAATACCAACTACCCTTCTATCCCTCTTGATTAGAGTGGCTAGAGGCTCTACTGAAATTGCATATAATAATGCAGACAGGGGACAGCCCTGTCTCACTGACCTTCCTATCTTAAACCTGTCTGTTAATACTACATTTATTATTGCCTTCTCATATAGTCTCTTCACCCACCCTATCATTCTACTTCCAAATCCAAACTTCTCTAATACCTTAAATAAGTATTTGTGTTCTACCCTATCGAATGCTTTATTCCAATCTATCCCTAATACTATTCCTCCCTTCTTATCTCGTTTCATGTACTCTATCACATCCCTAACTGTCCCTATCGTGTCTGCTATATCCCTGCCTGGTATGCTGTAACTTTGTGTTGGTTGCACTATACTTCCAATCACTTTTTTCACTCTGTTCGCTAAAACTTTAGTCAGTATTTTATAATCCACATTTAATAGACTGATTGGTCTATAGTTCTCTATATTCAACCTATTCCCCTTCTTATACACCAGAGCTATCACTCCCTCTACCATTCTATCTTGCACCATCCCTGTTCTTTCCATCTCCTTGAACACTTTAACCAAAATCGGTGCTACCTCTTCTCTATATGTTTTATACCATTCAATACCAATCCCATCACTCCCTGGACTTTTTCCACTTTTCAACCCCCCTATTGTCGCTTCTACTTCCTTCTCATCTATCTCTCTATCACACCACTCTGCATCCTCCTTATTTAGAATATTTTCTACACTTTCTAATACTCCATCTATACTTCTCTCATCCACTTCTCCTCTCTTATATAATTCTCCATATAATTCTTGAACTCTCTCCAAAATCTCTACATAGTCTTTGGTTGTTTTGCCCTCTTTTGTATTTATTTCATTTATATATGTTTTACTTTGTCTCCTTTTCTCTAGCCCTAAAAAATACCCTGTGCATTTCTCACCTTCTAATGCATATTTTGCCTTGCTTCGTAAAATAGCTCCTCTGCATTTCTCCCTTTCATATTTTTCTAGCGCCATCTTAACCTCTATATATTTTTCCATACTGTATCCTTCTTCATCTTCAGCCTTAACTAACTCATCTCTCAATCTTTCTCTAAGCATAATTTCCTCCTTCTTCATCTTTCCTCTTCTTTTCTTACTGTATTTTATACTAATTAACTTAATTTGATCCTTTATTTCCTCCCATCTCTCCGCTATTGTACCCTCTAATCCACCGTCTCTTGTATACTCATCTATCTTCTCTTCTTCCCTATTTAATAGATCCTTCATCTGTATCTCATATTCTTCCTCTTCGATATACCCTGCATTCAATATCCACATCCCTCCTCCTACCTCCTCACTCCCTACCTTGATTCTGAACCTTACACTATCGTGATCACTTAAACTATTTACCTGATGTTTTATCCCGTCTATGTATCTAATTATTTCCTCTTCAACTAACACTAAATCTATTCTACTCTGTTTTAATATACCTTCTCTTAACTGCCTTCTAGTAAATTCTCTTTTTTCTGGATTTTCATACCTCCACACATCTATTAACCCCTTTTCTCTCATTATCTCCATCAACATTCCCCTAGACTTTTCCCATCTAAATTTTACTCCCTTTCCCACATCCAATCTGCTACATTTTATATTAAAATCTCCCACTATAATACATTTCCCCACAATCAATCCTTTTAACTCTTTCAAAATTTCCCTCCTGTCCCCTTCTATATTTGGAACATATATATTTATTAATCTAAAATCCATATCTCTATACATGAATTCAACCACCAAGATCCTTCCCCTCTGGTCTTTATACACCTCTCTTATACCTTCTACAATATCTTTTTTAAATAATATTGCCACACCTCTTGCATTTTTTGCACCATTATTATAGTATATGTCCCCTCTCCACTCTTCTCTCATCTCCTTTACTTTATCCTCCTCCCAGTTTGTCTCCTGTATACAGATCATATCACTCCGATAAGTAAATAAAAGTTTTTTCATCTTGTTTTTATCCCTTAACCCATTTATGTTTATTGAAGTTACATTGGCCATGAGAGTAACCCAGAAGAAAAACTAAACAAAACCAGGAACACATGCACAGTTCATTCATACATCACATACCCGCTCGTGGTTCTTTTATCTGCTCAACCTGTTCTCCGTCCATCTCAGACTTCCTCTTTGAACTCAGTCTTATAATCTTTGTTTTCAGTCCATCTTTCTTTTCACTGTCTCCCTTTTCTCCACCTCTGCTTTCTATCAGTTTCTGTGCAGTATTTTTCTTTGCCTCTTCTTTACCTCTTTCTTTCACATTACTTTCATCTGTCTCCTCCTCTTCTTCGATCACTTCCGACTGCTCCATCTCCTCCTCCTCCTCATCCTCCTCATCCGCTTCACTGAAACGTTCAGCTGTGTCTCGCCATTCCATTTTGCTTCTTCTCTCACTATCTTCAGCTCCATCTTTCTCTCCACCGCTCACCACATCAGTTGTTTCCTCCTCTTGCTCCTCTGTCAGAACACTGCTCCTCCTTTCACCTTTTTTTTACCGTCCACTCGCTCTCTCTCTAATCCCATCCATTCTTCACAATCTCTTGCATAATGGCCTCCACCATTGCACTTGAAGCATTTTAATTCAGGGCACTCTCTAATTATGTGCCCTGGCTTGATACAGAGTCTGCAAACACGTATTTGCCTATCATGGATGACACGAAAATATTCGGTGCCTCTCAGAGTCTCAAACTTTGTGGATATGGTGAACATACCTGTTCTGTGAAGCGAACTTTTAAGAAACGTGTCCCATCAACTATATCTGTTCCAGGCCACACCCGGCGTTTGATTGGTGAAAGTGGTCGTACTCCCCACTCCTGTAGCTTGGCGAGTATCTTCTCATCCTCTAAATACACAGGCAGATTGATAAAGGACACCACCATATCATTATTCATTATATCCCTGGCATGCACCATCACTCCTTTCACTCTCACTCCATCCATTAGTTTCCTCTTTGCCTCTTCATCCTTCATTGTGAGCTCATATACCCTTTCACCTCTCACCCTGCAGCCAATCACTTCTCCACACTCCTTCTTTACTCCTTTCAGTAAATCCATCATTGAAATCTTTTCAGTTCCCTCCACCTCTACTTCCACAGTCAGCTCTTTGTTGTACTTCCCTTTTGATTTTCCTTGCACTGCTCTGCTGTTTTCTTCTCCCTCTTCCCACAAATGTCCTGTGACTTTACTTGAATCCTGTTGCTTTTGGATCTCTGCTTGTTTGACTTCACCTCTTCTTTGCTCCTCCTCTTCATTCCTCCCATTGCTACTTTTTCTCATCATGCTTAGTTCTGTTTCTTTATCTGCAGCCATGCTGTGCATCTGCAGCATGCTACAATGAGAAAAATGTCAAAAAAGTCCCCCAGACAGCCTAAGCTGTCGGGGGAATTTATTAAAGTCAGCAATAACTATCCAGCAACTAATGTCCCAAACAGAAATCAAAACTGAAAACCAGGATATGTAGAAACAGACGGTTAATTTAAACAAACAGAGTTGAGCCTTTCTCTCTGTGCTGCAAGCCTATCACTTCCTGTTGGCTCTCTAGCGCCGCCAGGTTGGTATGGCCGTAAGCGAAGACTGCTCCGAAGAGAGGGCTATTTAAAGTTCAGCCAATCTACTGGCCAGTACATTATATAAGTAGGAAAGAAAACCCAAAAGCTTAAAACGCCTGGTATTCCTAGGCGGTCTCTCATCCAAGTACTAACCAGACCTAAACCTGCTAAGATTCAGAGATCGGGCATTGACTCTTTTTTTTGCAAGATTATTAAATAATTTGTGAAAAATATCCAAAAAGTTTAAAGCACCTGGAATTCCCAGGCAGTCTCCCATCCATGTACTTACAAGGCCCAAACCTGCTAATATGCAGAGATCGGCCATTGACTCTATGTTTTGGCAAAATTGTTCTATACTAAGTGAAAAATTTCCAAAAAGCTTACAGCACCTGGTATTCCCAGGCGGTCTCGCATCCAAGTACTAACCAGGCCCAAACCTGCTTAGCTTCCGAGATCAGACGAGATCGGAAATAGCCAGGTTGGTATGGCCGTAAGCGAAGACTGCTCCGAAGAGAGGGCTATTTAAAGTTCAGCCAATCTACTGGCCAGTACATTATATAAGTAGGAAAGAAAACCCAAAAGCTTAAAACGCCTGGTATTCCTAGGCGGTCTCTCATCCAAGTACTAACCAGACCTAAACCTGCTAAGATTCAGAGATCTGGCATTGACTCTTTTTTTTTTTTTTTTTTTTTTTGTTTGCAAGATTATTATATAATTCGTGAAAAATATCCAAAAAGTTTAAAGCACCTGGTATTCCCAGGCAGTCTCCCATCCATCTACTAACAAGGCCCAAACCTGCTAATATTCAGAGATCGGCCATTGACTCTTTTTTTTTGCAAGATTATTATATAATTCATGAAAAATATCCACAAAGTTTAAAGCACCTGGTATTCCCAGGCAGTCTCCCATCCATGTACTAACCAGGCCCAAACCTGCTAATATTCAGAGATCGGGCATTGACTCTATTTTTTGGCAAAATTGTTCTATACTAAGTGAAAAAATTTCAAAAAGCTTACAGCACCTGTTATTCCCAGGTGGTCTCCCATCCAAGTACTAAGCAGGCCCAAACCTGCTTAGCTTCCAAGATCAGACGAGATCGGGCATAGCCAGGTTGGTATGGCCGTAAGCGAAGACTGCTGCGAAGAGAGGGCTATTTAAAGATCAGCCAATCTACTCTCCAGTACATTATATAAGTTAGAAAGAAAACCCAAAATCTTAAAGCACCTGAAATTCCTAGGCGGTCTCTCATCCAAGTACTAACCAGGCCCAAACCTGCTAATATTCAGAGATCGGGCATTGACTCTATTTTTTTGGCAAAATAATTATATTCTAAATGAAAAATTTCCAAAAAGCTTACAGCACCTGGTATTCCCAGGCGGTCTCCCATCCAAGTACTAACCAGGCCCAAACCTGCTTAGCTTCCAAAATCAGACAAGATCGGGCACAGCCTTTTTTTTATTATCAAATGTATCAAAACAAATACAATTTACATTCAAATCAGAGTATCATAGCCATCACATAATTACATAAACACAAGAACTTGTCTATCCTATCACCAATAATTTGCATACATACATACATTTATACGTTTAATTATAATGACATTTTTCCCTTTTCATTTAGAAATTTATGCTTAAACCTCCTTAAAGGGACAATAAGTAACTTTTTAGGTATTTTATTATCTAAAATCAATATTTTTATTCATAAATATGCCCTCAATGGTGTACAAATACCTATGCCAATGTTTAAACTAATCCTCGTAAATGAAGAATTTATTATCTTTATATACATGGGACGGGTAGGTCGACGGAGGCTTCCATGTAGTTCCGCCATCTTGCAAAACTATAATAGCAGAGAGGGACAAAAAGTACTAAGCCAACGCGTTTCCACAGCGCGTTTTCGGTCAGAGCCAGAAACGCAGGTGCAGAGCAGTGAGAGGCGCTTGAAACTGCACCGGCAAGTTTAAAAGTCTGGATTGCATTCTTATTATGGACCATACATATGCCGCGCCACAGGAGAAGAAAACATCGTCGCCAAAACAGTCAAAAATAGAACGTAAAAGGAAACGTGACCGTAGATTACAGAAAACAAGAGTTAATGTCGGGGAAGCTTTTTCTAGGTGGAAAGAGCTAATGCTGGATAAAGATTTCAAAAGAGACGCTGAAGTGGCCAGTTTTCTTCTCGACAGGTAAGTCAGTGTTACAATCTATACTACAATTTTTTTTATATCTAACAATGCACATTATTCAGAAAATATAACGAATAAAGAAGACATAACTACTAATTACAATATTTCATGTTTTCCACAGTCAGTAATTCATACTGTAACATTCGTTTGTTTATGGTCATGTTGCTGTTTGTTTGAAATAACACACCTGTTAACTCGACGAAGTGCTATTAGAAGACATCCCGTCAAAGCTTTTTGGTACATATCGCCTACCGTAGATGCAACGCGCATTTGAAAAAGCGAGGCGCTGGAGAGCAAAATTAGTTTGAATGCAAAATACAATTTCACCACTAGATGGGAGTAATTCCTACTTAGTGCCCCTTTAAAACCAGACCTAAACCTGCTAAGATTCAGAGATCGGGCATTGACTCTTTTTTTTTTTTTGTTGCAAGATTATTATAGAATTCGTGAAAAAATTTCCAAAAAGCTTACAGCACCTGGTATTCCCAGGCGGTCTCCCATCCAAGTACTAACCAGGCCCAAACCTGCTTAGCTTCCGAGATCAGACGAGATCGGGCATAGCCTTTTTTTTTAATCTTTTTATTTAACTTTCAATTCACAGTTTTCTATTGCATTATTCCATCCGATTGACTTTCATTTCAATACATTTGTATGATTCGTTTTTTCCAATTGATCAACTTAATTTTTCATAATCATACAGCAATAAAAATATAGAACATACATAAAATACACACAAATATGTTTACATTTACTTAATTGACATCAGCCATTCTCAACCAGATTGTTACTCTTTACCAATTGAAACATATTTCTTCCCCCACATTTTGATGTACAGTATTGTTCAAAATAATAGCAGTACAATGTGTCTAACCAGAATAATCAAGGTTTTTCGTATATTTTTTTATTGCTACGTGGCAAACAAGTTACCAGTAGGTTCAGTAGATTCTCAGAAAACAAATGAGACCCAGCATTCATGATATGCACGCTCTTAAGGCTGTGCAATGGGCAATTAGTTGAATTAGTTGAAAGGGGTGTGTTCAAAAAAATAGCAGTGTGGCATTCAATCACTGAGGTCATCAATTTTGTGAAGAAACAGGTGTGAATCAGGTGGCCCCTATTTAAGGATGAAGCCAACACTTGTTGAACATGCATTTGAAAGCTGAGGAAAATGGGTCATTCAAGACATTGTTCAGAAGAACAGCGTACTTTGATTAAAAAGTTGATTAGAGAGGGGGAAACCTATAAAGAGGTGCAAAAAATGATAGGCTGTTCAGCTAAAATGATCTCCAATGCCTTAAAATGGAGAGCAAAACCAGAGAGACGTGGAAGAAAACGGAAGACAACCATCAAAATGGATAGAAGAATAACCAGAATGGCAAAGGCTCAGCCAATGATCACCTCCAGGATGATCAAAGACAGTCTGGAGTTACCTGTAAGTACTGTGACAGTTAGAAGACATCTGTGTGAAGCTAATCTATTTTCAAGAATCCCCCGCAAAGTCCCTCTGTTAAAAAAAAGGCATGTGCAGAAGAGGTTACAATTTGCCAAAGAACACATCAACTGGCCTAAAGAGAAATGGAGGAACATTTTGTGGACTGATGAGAGTAAAATTTTTCTTTTTGGGTCCAAGGGCCACAGGCAGTTTGTGAGACGACCCCCAAACTCTGAATTCAAGCCACAGTACACAGTGAAGACAGTGAAGCATGGAGGTGCAAGCATCATGATATGGGCATGTTTCTCCTACTATGGTGTTGGGCCTATTTATCGCATACCAGGAATCATGGATCAGTTTGCATATGTTAAAATACTTGAAGAGGTCATGTTGCCCTATGCTGAAGAGGACATGCCCTTGAAATGGTTGTTTCAACAAGACAATGACCCAAAACACACTAGTAAACGGGCAAAGTCTTGGTTCCAAACCAACAAAATTAATGTTATGGAGTGGCCAGCCCAATCTCCAGACCTTAATCCAATTGAGAACTTGTGGGGTGATATCAAAAATGCTGTTTCTGAAGCAAAACCAAGAAATGTGAATGAATTGTGGAATGTTGTTAAAGAATCATGGAGTGGAATAACAGCTGAGAGGTGCCACAAGTTGGTTGACTCCATGCCACACAGATGTCAAGCAGTTTTAAAAAACTGTGGTCAAACAACTAAATATTAGTTTAGTGATTCACAGGATTGCTAAATCCCAGAAAAAAAAAAATGTTTGTACAAAATAGTTTTGAGTTTGTACAGTCAAAGGTAGACACTGCTATTTTTTTGAACACACCCCTTTCAACTAATTGCCCAATTGCACAGCCTTAAGAGCGTGCATATCATGAATGCTGGGTCTTGTTTGTTTTCTGACAATCTACTGAACCTACTGGTAACTTGTTTGCCACGTAGCAATAAAAAATATACTAAAAACCTTGATTATTCTGGTTAGTCACAGTGTACTGCTATTATTTTGAACAATACTGTATGAACTTATTTGTAGTCAAAAAAAACTCTTTCCCCTCTTTATCTCCATACTTTCAAATCAACTCTACATCTCTTTGTATCATTGACTTAAACATATCTTTTACTTTTACCTTTCTCCCTTCGAAATGTGCATAGTTCCTTCTTTGCACTACTGCTAGTCTGGCATGACTCAGAACAAAATTAATTAAACAAATGTCAGTTGATTTCCTTTTCCCGAAAGTTCCAAACAAAAACAATTTTCCCCATTCCTCCTCGGTCTCAACTTTGACACTCCAGTTTTCTAGTAACAGATTTTTAAGAAAATCAAAAAAATCCACCAACTCTTCACATCTTAAAAAGTAATGTAAGAAACTCTCATGGCCATTACCACATACGTCACAAATGACATGTACCTCATTATTTATTTTGTTTAACACCACATTTGTGTAAATTCTATTATGTCTTATCAGAAAGTCATTATTCTCACACTCTATACTGTTGTATTTTATGTTTAAGTTTGACCATATTTTCTTCACATCTAAATCTTCAAATACTTTCTTCCACACCTTTTCTGATGCTGGTTCTTTTATAACATCAACTATTATTCTCCTGTATATATTCTTTACACTCATATTTTTTAATTTGTTTTTCTCAGCATTATCATCCACATACATCTCCGGCATACATTTTTCCACGTTAGATACATATTCACGTTCGATCATATTAGTCCACTGCAAAGGTATACTTGATTTAATTTTTCCATATATTTTATTTACTTTCTCTCTGTTCTCCATTCCTTCCAGATCACACACAGTATCATAAATGCAGTTATTTTTTAGAAATCCTGGAATAACTTCATACATAATGTCCTTCACTTGTTTTATACCCCCTTCTATAAATTTACATTCATACAATGTTTTATTTTTATGTTTAATCTTTTCGTTGAGAAATAGTGGTAGATTTTTAATCACCTGTATGTCTTCACATTCATATTCTATTTTGGGAAGGAACTGTCTCCATGCCTCTAATACTTCCCGATATATTTCTGGTATTCCTTCCGTCATTGATTGCTTAAAGCCCATATACCATCCATTGTCCCCTATTCCTCCCACATCATCAATATATTTCCTTAAGAATTCCTTCCACCCATAATCCCATAGCCCTCCCATATATTTTTTCACCGTTTTTATTCTCATCGCAGCCCTTTTTATTTCTAGGTCCATCAAGCTTAAGCCTCCTTCCCATCTCTTACCCACCAATGTTTTCTGTGCAATTTTCACACCTTTTCCCTCCCATATAAAATCACATACAATTTTATTCAATTCATTCATCACCCACCCTGGCATTTCCATTACACTCATTACATAAACACAAACTGACAACAGCAGGCTATTTACTACTATTACTTTCCCATTTAACTTTAATTTCCTCCCTTTCCATGTTGCACTTACTGTTCTTATTTTATTAATTACCCCAGTCCAGGTCACATCTCTTGCCTCTTTGCTTTCGACCCCTAAATATACCCCTAATACTTTCATATATTTTTCCTCCACTCTTATCCCTACCTCTACTCTCTCTACCTCCCCTATATACATTAATTCAGATTTATCTACATTTATTTTTGCCCCTGATGCCTTCCCAAACATCTTTACTATCTCTAAAACTCTTTTTACACTGTTTCCTTCCCTCACTGTAATTGTAGTGTCATCTGCATATTGGTTTATAGTACACATTCCTCCATATGGCAACTCAATACCAACTACCCTTCTATCCCTCTTGATTAGAGTGGCTAGAGGCTCTACTGAAATTGCATATAATAATGCAGACAGGGGACAGCCCTGTCTCACTGACCTTCCTATCTTAAACCTGTCTGTTAATACTACATTTATTATTGCCTTCTCATATAGTCTCTTCACCCACCCTATCATTCTACTTCCAAATCCAAACTTCTCTAATACCTTAAATAAGTATTTGTGTTCTACCCTATCGAATGCTTTATTCCAATCTATCCCTAATACTATTCCTCCCTTCTTATCTCGTTTCATGTACTCTATCACATCCCTAACTGTCCCTATCGTGTCTGCTATATCCCTGCCTGGTATGCTGTAACTTTGTGTTGGTTGCACTATACTTCCAATCACTTTTTTCACTCTGTTCGCTAAAACTTTAGTCAGTATTTTATAATCCACATTTAATAGACTGATTGGTCTATAGTTCTCTATATTCAACCTATTCCCCTTCTTATACACCAGAGCTATCACTCCCTCTACCATTCTATCTTGCACCATCCCTGTTCTTTCCATCTCCTTGAACACTTTAACCAAAATCGGTGCTACCTCTTCTCTATATGTTTTATACCATTCAATACCAATCCCATCACTCCCTGGACTTTTTCCACTTTTCAACCCCCCTATTGCCGCTTCTACTTCCTTCTCATCTATCTCTCTATCACACCACTCTGCATCCTCCTTATTTAGAATATTTTCTACACTTTCTAATACTCCATCTATACTTCTCTCATCCACTTCTCCTCTCTTATATAATTCTCCATATAATTCTTGAACTCTCTCCAAAATCTCTACATAGTCTTTGGTTGTTTTGCCCTCTTTTGTATTTATTTCATTTATATATGTTTTACTTTGTCTCCTTTTCTCTAGCCCTAAAAAATACCCTGTGCATTTCTCACCTTCTAATGCATATTTTGCCTTGCTTCGTAAAATAGCTCCTCTGCATTTCTCCCTTTCATATTTTTCTAGCGCCATCTTAACCTCTATATATTTTTCCATACTGTATCCTTCTTCATCTTCAGCCTTAACTAACTCATCTCTCAATCTTTCTCTAAGCATAATTTCCTCCTTCTTCATCTTTCCTCTTCTTTTCTTACTGTATTTTATACTAATTAACTTAATTTGATCCTTTATTTCCTCCCATCTCTCCGCTATTGTACCCTCTAATCCACCGTCTCTTGTATACTCATCTATCTTCTCTTCTTCCCTATTTAATAGATCCTTCATCTGTATCTCATATTCTTCCTCTTCGATATACCCTGCATTCAATATCCACATCCCTCCTCCTACCTCCTCACTCCCTACCTTGATTCTGAACCTTACACTATCGTGATCACTTAAACTATTTACCTGATGTTTTATCCCGTCTATGTATCTAATTATTTCCTCTTCAACTAACACTAAATCTATTCTACTCTGTTTTAATATACCTTCTCTTAACTGCCTTCTAGTAAATTCTCTTTTTTCTGGATTTTCATACCTCCACACATCTATTAACCCCTTTTCTCTCATTATCTCCATCAACATTCCCCTAGACTTTTCCCATCTAAATTTTACTCCCTTTCCCACATCCAATCTGCTACATTTTATATTAAAATCTCCCACTATAATACATTTCCCCACAATCAATCCTTTTAACTCTTTCAAAATTTCCCTCCTGTCCCCTTCTATATTTGGAACATATATATTTATTAATCTAAAATCCATATCTCTATACATGAATTCAACCACCAAGATCCTTCCCCTCTGGTCTTTATACACCTCTCTTATACCTTCTACAATATCTTTTTTAAATAATATTGCCACACCTCTTGCATTTTTTGCACCATTATTATAGTATATGTCCCCTCTCCACTCTTCTCTCATCTCCTTTACTTTATCCTCCTCCCAGTTTGTCTCCTGTATACAGATCATATCACTCCGATAAGTAAATAAAAGTTTTTTCATCTTGTTTTTATCCCTTAACCCATTTATGTTTATTGAAGTTACATTGGCCATGAGAGTAACCCAGAAGAAAAACTAAACAAAACCAGGAACACATGCACAGTTCATTCATACATCACATACCCGCTCGTGGTTCTTTTATCTGCTCAACCTGTTCTCCGTCCATCTCAGACTTCCTCTTTGAACTCAGTCTTATAATCTTTGTTTTCAGTCCATCTTTCTTTTCACTGTCTCCCTTTTCTCCACCTCTGCTTTCTATCAGTTTCTGTGCAGTATTTTTCTTTGCCTCTTCTTTACCTCTTTCTTTCACATTACTTTCATCTGTCTCCTCCTCTTCTTCGATCACTTCCGACTGCTCCATCTCCTCCTCCTCCTCCTCCTCCTCATCCGCTTCACTGAAACTTTCAGCTGTGTCTCGCCATTCCATTTTGCTTCTTCTCTCACTATCTTCAGCTCCGTCTTTCTCTCCACCGCTCACCACATCAGTTGTTTCCTCCTCTTGCTCCTCTGTCAGAACACTGCTCCTCCTTTCACCTTTTTTTTACCGTCCACTCGCTCTCTCTCTAATCCCATCCATTCTTCACAATCTCTTGCATAATGGCCTCCACCATTGCACTTGAAGCATTTTAATTCAGGGCACTCTCTAATTATGTGCCCTGGCTTGATACAGAGTCTGCAAACACGTATTTGCCTATCATGGATGACACGAAAATATTCGGTGCCTCTCAGAGTCTCAAACTTTGTGGATATGGTGAACATACCTGTTCTGTGAAGCGAACTTTTAAGAAACGTGTCCCATCAACTATATCTGTTCCAGGCCACACCCGGCGTTTGATTGGTGAAAGTGGTCGTACTCCCCACTCCTGTAGCTTGGCGAGTATCTTCTCATCCTCTAAATACACAGGCAGATTGATAAAGGACACCACCATATCATTATTCATTATATCCCTGGCATGCACCATCACTCCTTTCACTCTCACTCCATCCATTAGTTTCCTCTTTGCCTCTTCATCCTTCATTGTGAGCTCATATACCCTTTCACCTCTCACCCTGCAGCCAATCACTTCTCCACACTCCTTCTTTACTCCTTTCAGTAAATCCATCATTGAAATCTTTTCAGTTCCCTCCACCTCTACTTCCACAGTCAGCTCTTTGTTGTACTTCCCTTTTGATTTTCCTTGCACTGCTCTGCTGTTTTCTTCTCCCTCTTCCCACAAATGTCCTGTGACTTTACTTGAATCCTGTTGCTTTTGGATCTCTGCTTGTTTGACTTCACCTCTTCTTTGCTCCTCCTCTTCATTCCTCCCATTGCTACTTTTTCTCATCATGCTTAGTTCTGTTTCTTTATCTGCAGCCATGCTGTGCATCTGCAGCATGCTACAATGAGAAAAATGTCAAAAAAGTCCCCCAGACAGCCTAAGCTGTCGGGGGAATTTATTAAAGTCAGCAATAACTATCCAGCAACTAATGTCCCAAACAGAAATCAAAACTGAAAACCAGGATATGTAGAAACAGACGGTTAATTTAAACAAACAGAGTTGAGCCTTTCTCTCTGTGCTGCAAGCCTATCACTTCCTGTTGGCTCTCTAGCGCCGCCAGGTTGGTATGGCCGTAAGCGAAGACTGCTCCGAAGAGAGGGCTATTTAAAGTTCAGCCAATCTACTGGCCAGTACATTATATAAGTAGGAAAGAAAACCCAAAAGCTTAAAACGCCTGGTATTCCTAGGCGGTCTCTCATCCAAGTACTAACCAGACCTAAACCTGCTAAGATTCAGAGATCGGGCATTGACTCTTTTTTTTGCAAGATTATTAAATAATTTGTGAAAAATATCCAAAAAGTTTAAAGCACCTGGAATTCCCAGGCAGTCTCCCATCCATGTACTTACAAGGCCCAAACCTGCTAATATGCAGAGATCGGCCATTGACTCTATGTTTTGGCAAAATTGTTCTATACTAAGTGAAAAATTTCCAAAAAGCTTACAGCACCTGGTATTCCCAGGCGGTCTCCCATCCAAGTACTAACCAGGCCCAAACCTGCTTAGCTTCCGAGATCAGACGAGATCGGAAATAGCCAGGTTGGTATGGCCGTAAGCGAAGACTGCTCCGAAGAGAGGGCTATTTAAAGTTCAGCCAATCTACTGGCCAGTACATTATATAAGTAGGAAAGAAAACCCAAAAGCTTAAAACGCCTGGTATTCCTAGGCGGTCTCTCATCCAAGTACTAACCAGACCTAAACCTGCTAAGATTCAGAGATCGGGCATTGACTCTTTTTTTTTTTTTTTTTGTTTTTGTTTGCAAGATTATTATATAATTCGTGAAAAATATCCAAAAAGTTTAAAGCACCTGGTATTCCCAGGCAGTCTCCCATCCATCTACTAACAAGGCCCAAACCTGCTAATATTCAGAGATCGGCCATTGACTCTTTTTTTTTGCAAGATTATTATATAATTCATGAAAAATATCCACAAAGTTTAAAGCACCTGGTATTCCCAGGCAGTCTCCCATCCATGTACTAACCAGGCCCAAACCTGCTAATATTCAGAGAACGGCCATGTTTTGGCAAAATTGTTCTATACTAAGTGAAAAATTTCCAAAAAGCTTACAGCACCTGGTATTCCCAGGCGGTCTCCCATCCAAGTACTAACCAGGCCCAAACCTGCTTAGCTTCCGAGATCAGACGAGATCGGGCATAGCCTTTTTTTTTTCTTTTTTTTTATTAAGAAATTTCAATCAATAAAATACAATAATCAATAGAAAATACAGAACATCGTCTTTACACATCTCTACATTACACATCTTTAATTTACATAGATAATTTAAAAAACTCTTCCACTTTCTGGCAACTTCCACATTAAATCATTTAAAACACAACAAACTTGTGGGGTAAAAACATCATAAAAAGAGTCTAACATATTCACACCTTTAAAGTACACATACAGTCTTTCGATATATAATTCTGTTTTTCTTTTAAACACACTCCAAACATCCAACACAATTTTTTCCTTTTTAGCCACAGTTCTTCTGTCCCATATTGCACTTTTCATTAGCATTACACACAGATTAATAAAACTTTTGTTTTTACACTTTTTCTCCCAACCAAACATCACAACTCTGTTCCATTCCATTACATTTTCATCCCACTCCTCAGCCACATCTTTAATTAAACATTTACATTTCCTTAAAAGTCCTCTAGCTCTCTACAATGTAAAAACAGATGTAAAATCCCCTCTTCCTCTTCCTGGCACACTTTACACAGAGCATTTTCTTCCATTCCTATTTTATTTAAAATAACATCAGTAAAAACCACTTTATGCCTTATAAAATACTCCAAACATTCCAATTTTGTTTCAACACATTTCCCCGTCATGTTTCTCCATATACACTCTTTTTTTAAATCTTTGAATTTCTGCACCCAGTATCCATTTACAATCGGCTCTTTAAAAAAACATCATCTCTAAAAGCACGATAAATCATTTTCACAGTACATTCCTTAAAATCATACAGTTTTTCCCCTAATTTCACATGAATACATTTCTCTTTTGGTTCTCCTTCCGTACTTTCTATTCTTTTAATCCACTCTTTAGGTATTGCATTTTTAATGATTTCATATTTATTTTTTATTTCTTGTTCACTGTAATCTTCTTTTGCCTCCTCCATTGCATCCACAATAAATTGTGTCGGTAAAAATCCTTCTTTAAATTCATATAAAACATCTCTCACTCTCGTTATCCCCACATCCATCCATTTCTTTAAAAACATTTCTTTGTTTTGTTTTAAAATGTTTTTGTTTAAAAACAGAGGTTGATTTAAAATGTTTTCTCTCCCATGTGGATCATACTCTACTCTGTCTAAAAATTTTCCCCAGGCACTAAACATTTCTCTATAAAACTCTGGTAATCTTTCTGTCATCCAATTCTTCGTTTTCATCCATAAAATTCCATCCCCCATGTTAAAATCCCCACATTTGTTTAAAAAATACTCCATTGTCCTTTTCCATGCTGTTTTGTGACCCTCATCCAGATATTTTTTTACTATTTTAATTCTTAAGCTATTTTTTCTCTGTTCAACATCAATTAATCCCATCCCTCCTTTCCCTACTTCTCCTATTAATGTACTATATGCGATTCTTGACGGTTTACTATTCCATAAAAAATCTAAAAAACATTTTTATACCTTTTCTCCACCCATATTGGCATAGCAGTCACATATAAGACATACCACAACTTTGACACCATTAAAACATTTAAAATTAAAACCTTCCCTTTTAAACTTAATGTCCTCAATTTCCAAAAATTTAACCTTCTTTCAATTCCTCCTACTATTTCTTCCCACATTTTTTCTTTAACATTCCTTTCGTCTTTTCCCATTAGAACACCTAAAATCCTTATTTCTTTTGTTTCTTTAAAATGAAAATGATCCGTTAAAACATTTACTCCTCCAAATCTCACATACGTTGTTTTTTCTTCATTTAACTTGCCTCCTGATCCCCTACAAAACATCTGTACTACTTCCATTACTTTATTAACACTCTCTATATCTTTAACTATTATTGTTGTGTCATCCGCATATTGAAATATTTTTTCATTTCCCCCACTTCCTTCAATGTTTATCCCTCTTATGTCTTCATCTATTTTAATAGCTAATCCCAATGGTTCTGCAACTAAAGAATATAAAAGCGCTGATAATGGACATCCTTGTCTTATTGACCTAGTAATTTTAAAACATTCTGTTAAAAAACCATTACACTGTATTCTTGTTATTGCTCCCCTATATAAAATTGTAATCCACTTGACAAAATTATCCCCAAACCCGTACTTTCTTAAAATTCCAAATAAATATTCATGCTCCACTCTATCAAAGGCCTTTTCAAAATCCAAACTAATAACATATCCTTTTTTGTTCTTTTCTTTCATATATCTTATTCTATCTATTATACTTAAAGTTGTATCTGCTATATCTTTCCCTTTTACTCTATACACTTGATTTGTTTTAATTATGGTTGGCATTACCTCTTTCAATCTATTGGCTAAAACTTTTGTTAAAATTTTCAGATCTGTATTCAGCATTGTAATTGGTCTATAATTTTTTAGGTCTACTTTATCTCCTTTTCTTTTATATATTAACTTTATTAATCCCATCCCCATTCTCTGGTTCATTTCCTCCTTCTTAAAAATGTCTTCATATACTTCCTTTAAAATACTGGTTAAAAAATCTTTAAAAACAATATAAAATTCACTCCCCAAACCATCTATACCTGGACTTTTATTTTTGTTTAATTCACTTATTGCTCTTTTTATCTCTTCTTCTCTTATCTCTTCATCACACTCTTTTTTGTCCACTTCTCCTACTGTTGTTTTTATTTGATTTAGTAACTCCAATTTCTCTTCTTCCCTCAACCCCTCAGTGCTAAACAGGTTTTCATAATATGCTTTTACTTCTTTTAATATTTCCTCATTTGTTTCCACCACTACACCATTTTTTCCTCTTATTTCTTTAATCATTCCAGCTTTCCCTCTTATTTTTTCTAGATCAAAGAAAAACTTTGTACATTTTTCACCCTCCACAGTATACTTAGCTTTACTCCTTAGTCTTGCACCTTCATATTTTTTCTCTTCCATGTCTTTCAATATTCCCTCCAATTCTTTTATTTTTTGTATATCTTTCCCATTCTCATTTAATTCCTTTTCCAAATTTTCTCTTATTTCTCTCTCCTTCTTCCTCTTACATATCTGTATTAATTTGCAATACTTTATTGTGAATTTTTTAACTAAATATTTAACATTTTCCCACCATATCCTTTTATCTTCACTGTACATTTCATTCTCCTTTTCTTTTTCAATAATTTCTTTAATACTTAAAACATACTCCTCATTCTTCAAAACCTCTACATTTAAAACCCTTACACCCGGCCCTCTTTTCACTGAACTCCAGTCTACTTGCATAAAAATTGGTTTATGGTCACTTAAACTTGATTCTTCATATTTAATGTTACCGATAAAACCTTCAATGTTCCTTGTACATAAAATAAAATCAATCCTTGTTTTACACATAAAATTCCCTACTAATTGCCTCCTTGAATATTCTTTCTTTTTTTCATTTCTTTCTCTCCATACATCAATCATATTATTTTCTTCCATTAATAATTTCAGTTCTTTTCTTCCTTTATCATTTTTAAAAACCATTCCCTCTCCCATTTCTAATTTACTGAAAACAGTATTAAAATCACCCATCATAATAACTTCTTTATGCTTTTTTAAAAAATCTCTTAATACATTAAAATATTCCTTCTTTTCATTCTCTACAATCGGTGCATGAATATTAACTACAATAACTTTTTTCTCCTCATACTCCATTTCAACCGCAATACATTTCCCATCTACGTCACTATATATTGTTTTACATGATACCCCACAGTTTTCTTTTATTAAAATCGCAACTCCTCTTCCCAGCCTCCCATCACCATTGTTATTAATGTCACGGGAGGAGCACAAGACAGACACAGTGGGCGTGGCGTCAGGCCTCGGAGAGGCTTTTATTAACAGAAATCATAAAACAAAGGGAATAAAAGTGGCCAAAAGGGGGAAAGTGTCCAAAATAACAGGGAATCTGGTGTCCTCGTTGTGCTGCGGGATTTGTGTAGGTAGGGCAGTGTTCATCAAGGAAGGGTCCAGGCAAGGGGCGGAGTCCGGCGGCCGCACGCGCTCCCCTCCTTGGTCCGGGGCGCGAGGGGCGGCGGCTTCTCCTAGTGGCCGCGTCTCTCTCGTTGGCCGCGGCGCTGGTAGGGGATGGACGGCCCGGCATCCTGGCCCGTCGGCCGTGTATACGGGTGCGGTTCCCATCCGGATCGCGGGTCCGGCAGCTCACGTCTTGGTGGCGCGGGAGTCCCTCAACGCACCCTTCCTGGACCCACGAGGACACCAGTGTGCATGCACGGGGAAGAGACCGGTCTCCCGAGGAGAGGCGCGTTGGGCTTTTAAACAGCGGCGGTAATGAGGCTCCACTTCCTTCAGGTGTGCCCCATCACACGCCGCCAGCCCTGACTCGTCCAGCGCCCCTCCTCTCACACACCCACTCCAGTCGGGAGCCTGGTGAAGGGCGGCGATTTAGGACGGGGTGCCGGTGACAATCAGGGAGGAGGCAGCTGACTCGTCACATTCCCCCTCCCAAGCGACACCCCCGTCCCCAGGGCGCCACCCACACGGGAGTGTTACCATCCTCAACCAGGCTCCAAACGGTCGGAGTGGGCGGGGCTTCCTCTCCGGGCGGTCCTCCCTCTCGCAGCGCACCAGAACAGGGACAGAGAAACCGGGTTTTAGTGACAGCCTCAACCAACCACAGGGTAAAATGACAATGGAAAAGTCACTTACCCCTTGTGTGGCTGGGAGGCTGTCCCCAGTTTTCCTCCGTCCCAGTCTGGGTTCTCACGAACGTTTGCAAGCGAGAGGGGGTGACGTCACCAGACGTTTCCCAACTGCGCTGTCTAGGCTCCGCCTGCCCGCATTCTCCACCAGTGTCACGGGAGGAGCACAAGACAGACACAGTGGGCGTGGCGTCAGGCCTCGGAGAGGCTTTTATTAACAGAAATCATAAAACAAAGGGAATAAAAGTGGCCAAAAGGGGGAAAGTGTCCAAAATAACAGGGAATCTGGTGTCCTCGTTGTGCTGCGGGATATGTGTAGGTCGGGCAGTGTTCATCAAGGAAGGGTCCAGGCAAGGGGCGGAGTCCGGCGGCCGCACGCGCTCCCCTCCTTGGTCCGGGGCGCGAGGGGCGGCGGCTTCTCCTAGCGGCCGCGTCTCTCTCGTTGGCCGCGGCGCTGGTAGGGGATGGACGGCCCGGCATCCTGGCCCGTCGGCCGTGTATACGGGTGCGGTTCCCATCCGGATCGCGGGTCCGGCAGCTCACGTCTTGGTGGCGCGGGAGTCCCTCAACGCACCCTTCCTGGACCCACGAGGACACCAGTGTGCATGCACGGGGAAGAGACCGGTCTCCTGAGGAGAGGCGCGTTGGGCTTTTAAACAGCGGCGGTAATGAGGCTCCACTTCCTTCAGGTGTGCCCCATCACACGCCGCCAGCCCTGACTCGTCCAGCGCCCCTCCTCTCATACACCCACTCCAGTCGGGAGCCTGGTGAAGGGCGGCGATTTAGGACGGGGTGCCGGTGACAATCAGGGAGGAGGCAGCTGACTCGTCACATTAAAAATCTCTCCACTCCACCTTTTCCTTATTTCAGTCATGTACTCTTCCCTCCAGTTAGTTTCTTGTAATAAAATCACATCCTCTCTTTTACACATTTCTTTCACCTTTTCAAATTTACCCATGTCCATTAGTCCCCTTGCATTAAAAGTAACACAACTTAAAACCATTAAAAGAAATAAAAATAAATACCTAAAAAACATTATTCTTTATCTTCTCCCTCCAGCACTCTTAACACTTCATATCTGTTTACACTTTTTACTCGGCCCCTTGTCATTAATTTTTTTCTTACATTTTCCACATTTGGTTTTACCTTTAATGTTCTCCTTCTACTTTGTCCTCTCTCCCCTCTGTCTTTTCCCATGTTGTCCATCCTTGTTTCTTCTTCGCTGCCCATTTCTTTGTTTTGATCATGCATTCCTTGTCCATCACTCTCCACATTATCCAAAAGATTTTTAAAACTGTCCGATATTTCCATTTCTGTCCACTGAGTATTCTGTTCTACTGTTTGTTCCTCATCCATATCATTACTTTTTCCTTCTTCTTCTTCTTTCTCTTGGTTGTCTGTTCCTCCTTCTGTTTCCTTCTGTGGTAATCCTTCATCCCCTTGTCCTTCATCAATATCTCCTTCCTCTTCAGTGTTTCCTTCATGCACCTGTCCATCCACCCGATGCTCCAGACCTCCTTCCTCTCCCTCCATCCAACACTCACACTTATTTAAAAAATTTTGACACTCCGGGCATCTGACCGCGTTGCAATCCCTTGCGAAATGTCCCCTTTCCTCGCACTTGTGACACTTAAATTCAGGGCATTCCTTAAGCAGATGATCTGGGCTCATGCACAGCTTACAGGTCTTCACCTGGTGGCTGTGCATCACCCTAAAGTACTGCGGCCCTTCTGCTGTTTCCAGCTTTGTGCTGTAGGGCAATGATGCCACCTCCTTGGGGAATCGCACTTTTAAAAACCTTGTTCCATCCTCTATTTCAGTGCCCGGGTAGCATCTTCTTTTTAATTTTGATATGGGATTAACTCCCCATCCCTCCAATTTTCTAAAAATGTCTTTATCATCAAGGTAGACGGGCAGGTGCATGAAGGAAACATCATAATCTCTATTTTGCAGTTTCTTTATTTCACAGTTCACTCCTTTAATTAACAATCCCTCAGTCAGTTCATCACACGTTTCTTCTCTTTCCATTGTCAGTTCATATTCCTTTCCTTGTCTTGGCCTTAGTGCTAAGATTTTCCCATATCCACATTTGTCCGTCACCGCTTTAATAATATCCACAGCTCTCACCTCATTTACGTTCTCCACATTCACAATCACAGTTGCCTCCTTTAAGTATTTCCTTTCACCAAATTTATCTCTTGCATCTAGTTTTTTACCGTGTCCTGCTCGTTGTCGATACTCCAGTCCAGGGTCGTTTGCCATGCGTGTCTCTCCAGCCAGTCCAGTGTCGTTTGCCTTACGTGTCTCTCCAGCCAATCCAGTGTCGTTTGCCATGCGTGTCTCTCCAGCCAGTCCAGTGTCGTTTGCCTTACGTGTCTCTCCAGCCAATCCAGTGTCGTTTGCCATGCGTGTCTCTCCAGCCAGTCCAGTGTCGTTTGCCAATAATCCATCCATTGTAAAAAAAAACACAAACAAAAAATGAACCACCCTCCAGCCAGCAAGATGCTGCTGTTAGGTGGTTTAAAACTGAAAAATCTCAAAAAAATAAACTAAAAGTCCAAAAACAACTCACAAAACAAACACTAACAGAAAAATCAAAATGGAGGAGAGCCTTCCTCTCCAAACTGCAGCCAACACTTCCTGTAGCTCTCTAGCGCCCTCAGGTTGGTATGGCCGTAAGCGAAGACTGCTCTGAAGAGAGGGCTATTTAAAGTTCAGCCAATCTACTGGCCAGTACATTATATAAGTAGGAACGAAAACCCAAAAGCTTAAAACGCCTGGTATTCCTAGGCGGTCTCTCATCCAAGTACTAACCAGACTTAAACCTGCTAAGATTCAGAGATCTGGCATTGACTCTTTTTTTTTTTTTTTTTTTTGCAAGATTATTATATAATTCGTGAAAAATATCCAAAAAGTTTAAAGCACCTGGTATTCCCAGGCAGTCTCCCATCCATGTACTAACAAGGCCCAAACCTGCTAATATTCAGAGATCGGCCATTGACTCTTTTTTTTTGCAAGATTATTATATAATTCATGAAAAATATCCACAAAGTTTAAAGCACCTGGTATTCCCAGGCAGTCTCCCATCCATATACTAACCAGGCCCAAACCTGCTAATATTCAGAGAACGGCCATGTTTTGGCAAAATTGTTCTATACTAAGTGAAAATTTTCCAAAAAGCTTACAGCACCTGGTATTTCAAGGCGGTCTCCCATCCAAGTACTAACCAGACCTAAACCTGCTAATATGCAGAGATCGGGCATTGACTCTTTTTTTTTGCAAGATTATTATATAATTCGTGAAAAATATCCAAAAAGTTTAAAGCACCTGGTATTCCCAGGCAGTCTCCCATCCATGTACTAACAAGGCCCAAACCTGCTAATATTCAGAGATCGGCTATTGACTCTTTTTTTTGCAAGATTATTATATAATTTGTGAAAAATATCCCAAAAGTTTAAAGCACCTGGTATTCCCAGGCAGTCTCCCATCCATGTACTAACAAGGCCCAAACCTGCTAATATGCAGAGATCGGCCATTGACTCTATGTTTTGGCAAATTTGTTCTATACTAAGTGAAAAATATCCAAATAGCTTACAGCACCTGGTATTCGCAGGCGGTCTCCC
>NC_039268.1:300000-417500 GCF_003368295.1 Carassius auratus
GATAATGTCAAGGGAAAGTAACATTCATGTGTTATTTTTAAGCACACGTCACGGGTTTCTTAAGGATCTCAAGAATAAAGACAGTCTCAAAACATGAGCTTTAAAGCTCCATCAGATGCACTGAACACAAAAAAGCTTTCAAAATACCCACATGCTTTAAATCCCCTTGACATTTCCAGAAGTCATCAGATGTTCCACTCTCTTTCCCAAAAGCTCTCAACAATTCACCGGGCTGAACAGTGTCTTGAGTAAACACACGTGTTGTTTGCTGCGTTTGCTCTCAATGCCGGTTTTTTGGCAGGCCTCCCAAATGGTTTGATTTGAAACAATTTACACCTCAGGATCCAATAAGACTTTTTTTTTTTTTCCCACACATTTTTCCAACGCCAACACATTCCTGAGTCACTCGCACACACGTGGCTCTATTTTCCAAAATCTGACACCCTGATGTTCTGAAGAGAGTCAATATCTTCTGGTGATTAAAGGGTCTACAGCTGCTGATGAGTCACTAAATCGGCCACATGTGATTGTATTTTGGATTAAACACATATTTCAGTGTCTCTTCATATAAAGAGCTGAATGTATTAGTTGAGACATGTTTACATAAAAACACACCCACCACAACGTTCTTCTGTCTGATCAGTGAGACAAAAATGAGCTAAAGACAAAAAAAAGAAATGAAGGACATACCAACGGGAAGCAAGATTGATTGATTGCTACCTCTGCTATGTTCATATAAACAAGTGAACAACAACTAAAACAACTTAACTACATATAAACAACAAAGATAAAAAAAGTCTAAAAGTTTTTTTTTTTTTGTTAAATACTAGTCTAACTTCAATAAAGATCTTTTTTCAATATTGCAGTTTTGTAATTTTATATTTTACAATTCATTTTAGATCACATATGTATGTGTGTATTAATTTTATTTTATTTTGTTTTATTTTATTTTATTTAAACCTCGATAGCATGTCACTTTGGATAATAAAATAAAATAAAATAAAATAAAATAAAATGCATACTTCAAGTGCAATAAGTCACTTTTGTTAATAAAATAAAATAAAAATATTTATATGCATATTTTTGTCATTTGAGATATTGCGATAAAAAACATACAATTAAAATATAAAATGAATTTTTTTTTTTAAATTCAATTCAATTCAATTTTTCGATTAAATGTTCACATTATATTTTATTACAAGTAATTATAAATTTCAGGCATGAATAAAATTGATATTATAAATGTTTAATATGCCATTTTTCAGATATATTTAATTTTAAATAATTGTAATTACATTTTATTTTCATCTTTTGAGAAGACACAAACATACCAAAACATCTGTACTTATGCTTAAAAAAAAACAAAAAAAACAATAACACAAAGTTTCGTAATGCTTTGTGAATTGTGCCATATTCTCCCTTTCTTTCTGATATAGACATGCACACATATTCAAAGACTCATACATGTAATGCTGTGAATGTATTGGAGGGCTACAGTGCAATAGGAACACATGATCGGTTTAAGCAGTCCAGCTCTGGGGAAGGCCAGTGACTCACTTCGACTCACGTACATTTGCAGACTGAAACAGGAGAGTATTTCTTTTATATGCTCAAATATTCAGACAGTCTTTGAACTGATGAAAGCCGCCCAGACAGCATAAACAAAAACACACATGAAAAAAAAAAAAAAAAATTCTCTGACTCCGCTGGGAAGCCCTGAGGCTGCACAGGCCAAATCCTGCGACACGGCATACGTCCGTCCTGAGAATACTAGTTAACAATTGAAGCATGATTTCATTGCTGCTAAGGGAAACTTTGAGGGGGGAATCCAGCTCATCCCCCCACCACCCCCCGCCCACGTCCTCACCTGGGGGGATTAAGGGAATTTGGGGAGGTTTGTGGTCTGGGACTTCCAGGCCTGAACATTTAGAGCAGCTCTCCCCCTCCACTTCACTGGTAGGTAAGCTTGGTTAACCATGCAGCCAGCTGCTCTTCTTACGCTGTTCTAAGATCAGCTTAACCAGCTCATGATGCTTTAATTTTGCTCTAACCGAAAGAACGCGTCACTCAGTCAGTTCTGTAATGAAGCCCATGATTCGTGTTCAGAGTGAGCTCATCGCCATCGCATGGGTCTGATTCCACTTTTACTGTTGTTAAACCTGAAGGCTCATAAAGTTCTGTTTCCAGTGGCAATAATGCAAAACAAACAATCCCAAGGGAAACGTTTATAACATGCAGCATCTCGCTCACATCTTGAGGTTGTAAATTGCTTCCTTGGGGTAGCATTGTAAGGTGAGGAATAACGGAAAACTGAGCGCTATACACGGGGGCGGATGTGTGGCAGGAAAGCACAGAAAGCAGAATACTCATCGTTTTTAACAGCCATAAAAGTAGGGTTGATGATTAAGCTTTATATGGATTGAATTTTGACTAATGGTGAAAAAGTGCGGTCCACTCCAGACGGCAGCTTATTCGAGTGAAGAACCACTCAGCTAGGTATGTAATGTGACAAACCACAGTTAGTTTTGTTTTTAAGTGTTGATTAGAGGATAAAATTAATTAATTAATTAATTAATTGAAATAAAATAAAATAAAATGCATTCTTCAAGTGCAATAAATCACTTTATCTAATAAAATAAAATAAAATAAAATAAAATAAAATAAAATAAAAAAATAAAATGCATTCTTCAAGTGCAATAAATCACTTTGTCTAATAAAATAAAATAAAAAAATAAAAAAAATAAAAATAAAAAATAAAAATAAGAAAAAATAAAATAAAATAAAATAAAATGAAAAATAAATAAATAAATAAATAAAATAAAATGCATTCTTCAAGTGCAATAAATCACTTTGTCTAATAAAATAAAATAAAATGCATTCTTCAAGTGCAATAAATCATTTTTGCTACTAAAATAAAATAAAATAAATTTAAAAGTACCTCAAACTAAACATGGAAAGACCTGACAAAGGTTTCTTAAATTGAATAATGAATTCCTCTTTTGTTCAAGGCAAGAATTGAATCATGTTCTGATTCACTTTTCTTAAAAGGAAGTTTACAAGCTTCACAGCTATTGCTGTATAATTTATATGTGTGTTTGGCTCAATCAGATTATGGTGCTTTGTTTCGAGACAGACTGGTGCATTTACTAAATAAAAGCCTGATCCTGAGGAAGAAAAAAGAATGCACGAACTAAAAAAAGATTCAAATGATGTACCCCATAAATCAATTGAGGCATGCGAAGGAAGAAGAGATCTGGAGCGCGGCATCACGTTGCCAAGGCTCTACAGCTGGTGTTCGGGAGCAAGTGCGTCAGAGAGCCTATTCCCAGACACGCGTGTGCATGATTGCATACGCACCCTCTTCCACACACTTCTGATCTGCCAGGAGTTAGTGTGGGGATGGTTTGCACGCCTCTCTGTGTTACGGCAGAGAATCTTGAACCTGTTTGTATTATATCTGATATTTCCTCCTTTATTTCTTTAATTTTATTTTTCTATTAAATCACAATCCCTAAGCTCATGTTCACAGGCCTTCTGCCGGTAACCACAGCAACATGAAGATACAGGCAGTGTTTGAATTAGAAAGCTAGTATACGGTTTACTGAATACTGCACAGTATACTAACTGCACATGTACATCATAATACGAAAAAAAAAGATCTGTTGCTGTTGTATTCATCGGGATACAGCGTATTTTGGAAAATGAATGGCATGTCATGCATAAAAAAACATAGACTAGTGTTCACTCATTGTGTGCAGTATACATACTATATACTACAGAGTGTGCATCACACCATTCGGTCAGTTATTCCTTCCCTTTTCTCGGACACATATTTCAAGGCCCTCTTTCGAGCGCTGATTTAGGAAGTGTTTCTGAGGAATGCAAAAGGCATTCTCTCTCTCTTCTGGCCCTCGCCACAAAGAAAAAGGAAGCGAAACACAGTCGTCTGTACACAAAGGAAACAGTTAGAACCATTTCTGCACAGTCCACAGAGCATTTCTCTTCCACAAATGACACGGCAACCAATATCAGGCATGAAACGCAATACGGTGTGACTGGAATCCATGCAGGCAGGCGAATTAATTGAGTTGAGCGCCTGAAAGTGGGACAACAAGTGGCAGGAAGTATATTTTTAGGAAGAAAGAACAGAAGCAGATTCCTAGAAGCCATGAATAGAAATATGATGATAAAAGATGACAAGGAACCCCCGTTTCCAGGATGTTTTATAGCAAACTATATAAAAGTATATGGCTATATACAGCGCAAAACCACCTCTGGTTTCCCTATGAGTGCAAACAATGTCAATCTGCGAAGAAAATGTTGACAGAAGTGCTGGAGAAGGAAGCTGTCTGATTCACAGATTGCTTAACTCATCCCTCGTCCTCTATTGACGTCAATAACCACAAATAAAAAAAGAAAAACTCTCACCTGTTGAAACATTGAGCCAAATGTGCAAAGTTCACACATCTGCTGTGCGACTATTGGGAACTGTGGTATTTTCAGAGAATGTATTGAAGAGCTCATATTGAGATCATTGTTTCCATGACTGGATGGAAAGAAACCATATGTATTTATACACCTGTGCACCTTTGAAGGAGGTTAATAGTAAGACAGATGTGCGTCAACATCCTTAAAAATACTGTACATGAAAAACACTGACAAAAACTTTTCTCAGATCTCGACGTCAGTCTGCACGTCACTTTCATTATCAGATCAGTGATGCATCTTCTTTTGATCAGCTGTCAACACAAGTGTCATACAAGTGAATTAACATGAAGAAATCAAATCAAGTGTAAGACTCTCATAACATTGCTTTTATAACAATAGTAATATTAATAATACGATATTTAATCAGAACAAATATTTTATGACAATATAAATATTAAAGGAGGTGGGGAGCAGAGGCTTATTTGCATTTAAATAAACATGCACAAAAAACAGCGTGTTTCTGCTTCCGCTCAAAATAGGCATTTTTACAATTATGTAATGAATGATCTGTGGGGTGTTTCGAGCTGAAACTTCACAGACACATTCTAGGGGACACCTGAGACTTATATTACCTTGTAAAAAGGCATAATAGGTCCCCTTTAATTATTCGGAAACCGAGCACATTAATACACATGGTCAAAGGTCTGCATTTAGCAGCAAACAATGTGAGATTCTAACATTACTACTAATATAAGTTCAGTATGTGAATTTTTGGACAATTGCTTTACTGGTGACGGCCACAGGCCCTGCTCATCTCCCCCTGCACACAGGCAGACTGATTATAATTGGGCAATTATGCAGGTGCTCGTCACAGCTTGTCACCGCGCCGATGCAAATTAACAGACAGATGTTTGTCCGGTTTAATTAGCAGAGGAACAGAGAGTGGATTGCGCTGTAAGTGAGCGCTGCTGTGTCCCACTCTCTGCAGTGAGCACTGTGAAGGGTGCGTTAATGTCTCCTGTGTGCATCTGGTCCATCCTGCATGAAGCTGCATGTCACCAATACCTCACTTTTAATTGGATTGTTACATCAATGACATTGAAGCAAAATGTTTAAAGCTGTAGTGCCCATTATTACTTTAATCCAAGATTAAATCAAAATTCAATCCATTCGGTTTAGTTTTATAATCCAACACACGCACACACACACACACACACACACACACAGTGTTGGGAAGTTTACTTTGTAAATGCAATAGGTTACACCTTACCCTATTTAAAATGTAATAAGTAGAGTAACAATTTCAATTACTTTATTAAAATCATGTAACTGATTATTTTTTGTTTACTTTTCAAAATTTCTAGTCTAAATTTTAAGCATTTAGAAACATTTATGGCTACCCTTACAGCATACTCAACACTGATTACTGACGGACATCCTTAAAATCTTTCATCAGTTGAATTATTGTGATAAAAAAAATAATAATTTAAACCACAGCCACAACAAAATCAGACTTTAACTCCTCTTTTTAATGTGAGATCAAGAAAGCTGTTTGAAAACTACTTGTGAAATTCCATTTCATGTCAGTAGTGATGCAGAGGTGACACCTTTCACCCTTAAACCTGTCATCTTGTGGACTACTTGCTTAGAAAATGCACTCTGATGAAGAAGCCACCCTTGATGGATTTGAGAAACTCAAGAGATAACACTCTCATTTTCTCACCTTTAGCCTAAACCTGGTAGCTACCAGCACCACAACAACAACAGTTCCAGTACATCAGAACACACATCTGTCTGTCTGTCTTATTCTTACTGTAAAAGCTGACGGATTCCTTATAAGGTGAATGAACTGACTGTACAATGTGAACAGGGAGAGCGATACAAAAAGAGCTGTTTAACCGTTTGAGTACCGGACAGTTTTGAGTGTCCTGTGGTCTGATTGACTAAAAGCTCTCAGCGCTTTCGTCTTTCTCTCTCGCTCTGAGAAATGCCACCTCTCTCACGAGACCACCACACACCACACGCCCTGATGAGCCACACCTGCTTCTGCAGCTCCTCGTCCAAATATGAAAGCTTGATTGACATATTTAGTCATCCTTTGTGGTGTGAAAAGGGACATTCAGGCATAACCAAACAGTTTAGCTGGCTTATAGATAACTCTCTCAGGGTTCCATGAGTTAGAAAACACAATTAACCACAAAGAAAATTAACAAAAATATTTTGAATGTCCTAGAAGTGTCTCATATGAGACAGCAATGAGATTAAATGAAGACTTTTGCTTAAACCCCTTACTTTCCTTTCTAAATATACCTCATTAGTAAATAAATGAATAAATATATGAATAATAAACCACAAATTTGTTTCAGAAGATTCAAAAGATATATCAGTAAAGTTTAAAACTATTCTTATTTTTGACAATATACAGAAGTCTGCAATCAAAAGCCTGGAAGCCTGGAAAAATGTAAAAAGTCTGCAATTAAAAATCTCAATATATCAATAATAAAATCTCAATATACAACATTCTAATTTGTGTCTATTCATAAGAAATTCCTGATAAGTTCCCAAAAAAGTCATAATGCATCCATCCAATCAATTTATTGGAAAAGGGTTTGAAAATGTAAAATATTTTTGGCATGTTTGACATTGTTCTGAGGATCATCTGTGCCAATTTTTGTACAAATCAACCACAATTTAGGGAGGAACAGGAGGTGACATGGTGATTTCTGACAGATTGGCTACTTTACTTTAACCAAAAGAATATTGTAACCATGATTTTTAATTAAAAAAATTACAAATAAAAAATAAAAGGAAATTTGATCATTGATTCCTCACACAAATGTTGTTCTAACGCTCTGATGACTTTTATAAGCAAAAACTGTCAGATTTACTATCCTTTTGAATTTTAGACACAGCTGTCTCTTTAAAAATTACCATTGTTCCTCTGGGAGATGTAATCAAATTTTGCAATGCAGCACCATGTGTTTGTTTTTTTATTTAAACCGCAATCTATTCAACTTGCAATGCACTTTTCGTAACCTGATGTAAACTCTGTCGCGGTGAAGTAATCAATGTTCACTCGAGCAGCGGATGTTCGTGCATGTCATGAGTAAGATCTAGGACCGAGAGGGATACAGAGAAATCAGAAGTTATTAAGTTGTAGAAAGCACAGCAGCCTTGATCCTCGCACCCTGATGTTAATCAAGACTTCTGACAGCTTCAGACATCAGCCGTGGAAGAGCAGCAGCCGGGCCAGTTCACACACAGAACGGCGCTTTTAGTTTCTCGACAAAACCCACACACGCACACATTAACATAACCACATGTGACATTGCGTTTTTCTTGTTGTTCACACTCACAAACAGACAGAGAGTACAAGTATGTGTGTGCGTGAATATCAGGAAATTCACAGGGTGAGTAAAACAGACCGATCTGATTACATGGTACTCTGTGTGTACGTGCAGGATTGAGTCGCACAAAACCAGACAAGAAAGTGTTAAGGTCGTTTTTACCCAGAAAATTAAAACACACCACATACAAGAATTAGGAAATGATATTCCACCTGAAGAAAACTGATCAAAAATCATTGTATTTGTTGTAATGCACGCTGACTAAAATAATCCAAAAGTTAAATAAATAAACATAAAACCCTAAAAGGGCTTCATTTTCTTCATTTCTACGTTTCGTAAGAATCACCCACATGTAGGACAGGTTATGGGAAGATGCATTGCTGGAACTCAAACTGGGCGATCAGACCGCACTGAGATGACTAGAGCATCTGAAAGCACACCGCTGGGTCACACCAGTGTTACCACAGAACGCTCTCAGGGAAACACATACGAACAGGCCACGGCTGCTTTATTAGCAGATGCACAGCGCAGTAATTCTGACACTCGTGGATGAGTAACACATGAGATCAGTACCGAATACTGATCACCTTTATGCTTCTGATATCACATCGGTTTCTCAGTGAAATCATTCGCTGGAAAAGGTGAATATTTACTGTAGTTTCACACGCATGTGTTATTTTTGCATGTTTTGATTTGTCATTGAGGGGAAATAAGGCTTGTTCAGATTCGAGGAACTTAAGTGTGTGACAGGCTATATTATACAAATCAAACAAATGTTTCTCCTAGAAGGAGTAGGGAAAATAACTTGCCAGTATGCTGTAATATGGTCGATCTTGACAAATTTGGCATGGTTTAACTTAGCACAACCAAATGAATATGGGACCTTAATTTTAGGCTAAGGCATTCTGGAGGATTGCCTGTTTTTGTGATTGGTTTGACCAATAGGTGGCACTGTCACGAGTGCAAATTTTGATGAAGATTGGAGAAAATCTAGAGGACAATTAAAGTGGAAAAAGTTGAATTTGAAACCACTTCTGCATGACTGAAGGATCATACAATGATTGATGATGATGAAAGAATTATACAAAATAATAACAATCCCACTATTTCACCAATTGGCTGTTAAGAACTCAATTATGCAGGCAATTACCCAGGTGCATAGTACACCATTTCTCTATTTGCATTGTTTTTTAATCAGCAGGTCACTGTGTTGTAATGTCATGTGGATCACATTTACTCTCCAACTTTGAATTTATGAATGCTCTGTCAATTATTTCCGTTGCGTAGTATATATATAGCCTGTGATGTGAGTGTGTGTATCCTTTTTCACATGCATCACCTAAATGCAGTGCATGCAGGCTGGCCAACCACACTTCCTCCAGACATCACTCTCTCTATACATCAAACTCTCACACATAGACACTCACATTTCTTTGAAACCCATTTGCAGGGAAGCGAGTTAACACTAGTTTCTGGAAATGGCTTTCACTGTTTTATAATATTGACTAATGAGTCTGCAGGGCCAGAAATCCATTCAACACAATAAGACAGGTCTTCTGAGAATCTCACTAACAGAACGTGAAGAAGATAAGTGATAAAATGAGATGTGTCAGAGGGCAGATTGGTTGAAGGTGTTAACTGTTTTGGCAGGTCATTGTGTTCTGTGGAAATATATATCGGGAGTGAAGAAAAAATGACAGTAATTGTTTCTTTAATACCAGTTCTTGCTCAAACTGTGCAAATTTAGTCATTTTGGTTAACTGGTTTCAGAAAAGAAAAAGAACCCCAAAGCTAAAACCATGTTGATAGATAGGCGGGGATCAATTAATACCAGGTTTAAGAAGGGTCTTCAGATGAGCTATTTTCTTTGCATTAAATCCTGACACATTTTGTCGATGAAATTAAGCAATGCAATATTAAACCTTTGCATCCTTTAAACACTAAACAGAGTATTAAAGGTGTGTTCTTGTGTTTGTAGTCAGGGCTGTGCTGGAACACACACACTTCTGCTAATTTCAAAAGAGGAAGCACTCCAGAGTTATGAAAAAAGCCAGACTAATGGCTAATTGGGGTGGTCAAAGAGCACGTTTCTGTTTTTCTTTTCCTTTTTTCCCCCTTTTGTTCCCTTTCTCTTTGGGTGGGTGTACGATTAGTTAATAACAACAAGTCTAGTTGCACCACTGTGTGATGCAACATTGTGGCCCTAAATAAAGAACAATGTGCTTCTGTCACTGTGCATGGAGATGGAAAGAATAGAAATATTCCTTCCTACAAATGTGTGCATGCATTCATATGCATGTCCGCCCTACAATTTACAGTTACCAACAGCGTTTAAGTGAAACTTAGCCGACAGTGCACCAACACAGAGGGAAATCACCAACACCTCAGAGCTAAATATATTTCAAGACACTTTGAAGACACCTTGCAGTGTCAGTTGCAATGCCTGCCACTCAGAAAGTATTTTTTAACAATCATTAAGGTACAGCCAGCGTTCCAATATTCAGAAGCAATGCTATGTCTGGAAATATCCAAAATCTTTAAAGAGTGTCTGATGTAATTTTATTGTACCTAAAACACCTTAATCGTCAACTGAAACAAAAGTCATGCCATTAAAGGCGAAAACATTTGTTCAAATTTTCGAACATTTGGTGTAAAGCCAAGTCTGGGGGCGTCTTTGTGTCACAGAAAGAGAAAATTAAGGGAACCCAAACAGTGACTGTGCTTTCAATAGTATGAATAGTCTCTCACATGCATGTGATGCCATTTGCTTGGGTGTGTGTGGGATGTTACTCACAATAAACACTCACTGATACACTCTGATCTCACATCATCAGAAAATGACATCATTTTTCATGAGCTGTTGGTGACCTGTAGTCATTCCTGAGTCCCTGGTCAAACAACGCTTGACCTCTGACCTTTCAATAAGACAAAATGTGATTATTAAATTCCAAAAAAGTGAACCATTATCAAACTGGGTGGAGCAGTATTTCCTGATCACTGCTTTTTGGCAAAGCTCCCTGTAATTCTCAGAATCTAAGCCAATAAATAGTGCAGTGCAGTCTGGAATTCAGTCATAACAAGTTCTAGCATGATACAGCAATTCAGATTATTTATCACAGAAAAAAAATCTTCAAAGTTCAAATTAACTTTTAGAAGATGCTAAATTAAGAGCAATAAAACTGAAAGAATACATAATTATCTTCAATAGAATACCTATAAACTACAAGAACCAACATTAATTAAATTAAATGCAAATACAGGTTTACATGCAGCAGATACCATGAGTGCATACATATTCGTACATTAAATACATAACCTAAAAAATGTTGCTTTTATTTATATATTTCTTTTGTCTTACTTATTTTTGGGTAACGCCCTTTTGGGAAAGTAGAAAAGAGTGCATTCTAACAGAGAGGTACTCACTCTCACTTCCCTCCAAAACCACATGTCGTTTTCATTGTTTTCATCACCTAAAACACGTAAGGAATAATTGACGACAGGCCGTTGAATTACTAGAAAAATAATGCACAATCGAGGTGGTGATGCGTAGTGGCCGTTACACCTCTGGTGTGCATTATTTTTCAACGGCCCGTCGTCAGTTATTCCGCTTATATATGGTTACCACACCTCAAGACATTGATCAGATGATATATTTAACGGGATTCGTCCAATTATTGTACTTAAATCACTGTTGTGAGTAGGATTATTTATTACGCATCTCATCCAACGCCTACAAAATTTTCAAAGATTTCATCCAAATTTTAAAAAACCAGAGACAGTAGAGCAAGTTCTGTTTGAATGCACCAGATATAAAAATGAAAGGTTAATACTCAAATCAAGTTAAGAGGTATAAGTGGTTTGTCAATTCAGAATTTAGAAAATCATCACAATTTTTTTTTTTTGCATAATTTCTCTAGGTGGAGGAAATGCACTATAAGTTGGTTTGCCAACCACCACTAAGTTGAAAGAAGAAGAAGAAGAAACCTCAACGTGGTGTATTTAAATCAAGCGGCAACCTCCCGCTCTCTGTGACTAAAACTGTAATTCTTCGACTGGCCGCTTGAGGCTGGCTGCAAAAGGGAGTCTGTCCCATAGACTTCCAATGTTAAGATGCCCAACTTTACAGCAGAAAAAAAACGTTTACAGCCTGCTTCAAAAAATTATTTTGGTCTATATAGCTAATTTTGCCCTTCATGACAACTATGAGGGGGGTGATTTTTTTAAAATATCATCCGTTAAAATTATATTAAGCCTGGGCACTTGAGTGACAGGTGGATTGCCGTTGCTGACACTGCCGTCCCGCTAAGTGGGCGTGGTTTCAGCAACCAGCTCCCGCCTTTTTGCCCATTTTCGATTATCCGGGAGTGACGCTCCTATACGCGCTGCCAAGGTGACGACGGCCGCCTCCGCCCACCTTTGGCTTCAAAAATGCTCTTCGGAAACGAATGGGTGACGTCATGGACAAAACGTCCATGATTTTATTCACCTTTTTCCTGACGTAAAAATGGGGGTCGCCATTTGTAAATTATATAGGTCTAGCTTCTGGTCTCATTTGAGTCCAGCTAATTTCAGAGGTATGGTACAAAACAGTTTATTTTGTTGCTTGATATTGACAATTGATGTGTCCTATCATATTATTTTAATCTGTTATCTTAATTAAGAACACACTAGTTTGTACTACAAACAGTTTTACCGTTTACTGCACGTTGTTATTCTCCTATTTTCTATTCTTCTATTTTTTTTTTAATTCTCCGTTATTTACCTACAGCGGCTAATAAAATCGAAGTAACACCCATAGCATTACTTCTACGTTAAGGAAAAAGATGGATGCAGTCTATGATTTAAAAGCAAAACTAAACTAGACTACAGTTTTCTTATATTTAAATTTGGACTATTTTACATTGTGACACTACTGTTTTAACATTCATAAAGACAAAACAAATTCTGCATAGTAACACCGCTGTTGTAGAACCTGAGTAACATTTCACCCTGTTAAACTGGCGTCTGGCATGTCGTCAAGTGGCTTCACTCGTGCTTTTCTAAATATTTCCCCTCCTCATTGTCGTCCATATGCCCCTTGTCTGTCTTCACATGCCCTCGAGTGGCAGTGCGGTGCGGCACGGCCTTTTCCTGCCAATCTTATTCATCCCGTTGACATCCGCGCGCCTTGTGCTAAAGGTCTCCGACTGCTATGAGGCTCCTCTGATCATCACCTGCAGCTATGTGGCTGTTCCTGCGCAGTCACAGAGTGCCGATTAGCAGAGCGTTCATTAGCGCGATTAGCCACGGACACAACAGACCCCTGACCCACGGCACAGCAGGATAATGAAGGCCTGGGTGGTGAAAGGGGGGTGGGGATGCCTGATTTTAAAATGCTAATAGCCATCTAATAATCTAGCTAACTCAAAAGTTTCTTAATATGATGGCGCTCTTTCATTCGTACAAGCGCAATTTGCTTGTGAAGGACTTCTACATTGTTCTCCTTGCCTGTGGGGACACAAAGAGTCATTCTTACCTGACTCATGACTCCTACAGGGCTCTCACGGATCAGTGCTGATGCTAACGCTAACCTTGCCCAAGAAGACAGAGAGATGTTATCCGCTGGCTTGTTAAGTGCTTGACAGTAGTTTACAGGGGACAGTCCTGGTTTTTGGTGTCCTCTCAAGTTGGCCACATACTAACTGTCAGTGTTATATTGAAGTAAGTCTGAATGCACTCTATAACAGGGCCTGTACAAGTGTCAGAAATGTTTTCCACACAGTTTTAATCATTCCAGAAAGTTAAAGTGAAGACAATTACATAGACGCATATTAACTATATCACATGGGTGAAAGTACACACCAATATGAGTAAAAATAAATCAACTTAAGTATATTTTCAACAGTTAAACTTAAGCACATATTTTGAGCTAACAATGAGCCAAAAATGCTAAATAATAAGCCTAGATAGACTTAAGAGCAAAGACCCATTTATAAAAATACAAGCAGAAAATAAAACTGAAAAGTTTGAAAGTTGTTTTATACGTACAAGATATTGTAAAAAATAATAAATACAGGTTTATTTGTGATTTTATGATGTTTATTTTAGTAAAGACATAATTTTGTTGAAATACAATACTGTATTTTTAACTATTTTCACACTGTGACTTCGGTGGTTTGTATTAAAGTAAGAGTCAGTTTGACTCACAAATATTGTAATAATTATTTATTGTAATAATTTGGAAGTCTCAACAACTTATAAACCAAAACATACAAACTTTTAAAATGCTGGGGGTTTTTTTCACAGATTTTAATAATATTTTGAGTGTTTTTGAACGTACCTAGAATGTACCTAGTTTCCTTGCTCAACTAGATTCCTTAGAAGTGTGCATCAAGTGTGTAATTGCACGAGCCATTTCTTGTGTTCAGTGCTTTCATTTTCATTATGCCATACAACAACATTTCACATCCATGTCTACCAAACTCTGCAAGGACAAAAAAAGAGAAGGCCCCAGTCTGAGCAACTCACGTGACACATATTTCACGTTTTCTAAAGATATGCATTTGCGCATTTGGCAGATGCTTTATCTAAAGAAACTTACAGGCACTTAACATCCACATTTTATCATTCATCTATGCATTCCCCAAGAATCGAACCCAAGATCTTGCCACTGTTAGTGCAATGCTCTTCTGTTTAATCTAAAGGACCTTTATGACTTAGAGTATAGTGCATGAGTCACTACTTTTAATGATGTTTTTTGGAACTTGACAAGCGTGGTTGCTCAGAAGAGCTCAGAAGTGACTTTTCACGACCCACAAATATTAGAAAATTAGGGGAATTGCCACAATCATAACATGCGTTTTATATTCAGTTTCAAAGTACCTGTGAAACACAGATGTTTTAGAGGCAGAGAGTAGAAGCATCTGGTACAGACTTCTAGAATGAGTGTTTGGAAATCTTGCTGCCAAATTAGAACTTACAGCTCTCCCTTTCACCTCGGGAACATTCCATCCGCTCTGGCAGTGAAGTGTGCAGTGATGTGCTAATAGTTGGTGAACATATTTAAGTGTTCCCTCTCTCGGCTGAGCCACAGGCTGCATGTTCACCAGCTTGACTGATATGACCACAGGCGCACCGCTCTCTCTCGTTTCGTCCGCTTTTATCTTTCACCCCATACCGTACCTTCCCCACTGCCATAAACTACAAGCTGTCAACCCAGATTACCCTTCCAATAATAAAAAAAGACACTTGGCTGGCGTGAATGAATATTTGTGCATGAACCTCCAGTAAGCGTGATGAAAAGATAAGAGAAATATCAGTTTTTTATATATATATTACTGTTCTTCAACCAGTTTCTAACTTCTCAAGAGTGTCTGCCTTCAAAGAAAACAGAACTCTTCTGTGTAATCCACTTTGATCTGGACTTGGTGTGATGAAACTGACAGACGTCTGACGTCAGGCGAGTGGGATCAACTGATATTGAAAAGCTGTTTGATGGGAAAACATACCAGGGGAATGCATATAAACACCATGACCACCTTCCTGTTCTATAACAGTAAGTATGTGGACAGATGATAAACAAATGGTGTGGCTAAAAGGTCAAATACAGGTTTTAACCTTTTTTTGACCTTTAATGGTTGCCGAATGAGATGATACTGTACAATGGCTTGTCTAAACATGTATGAAAAAATCTAAATTGTTGTAAAAAAGAAAAACAATAGGAAAGGTATTGTGATTATAATATTATAATACAAAAAGAACTGCTATGTGAAACAGTAAATTCTTAAAAAGAATTAAATCTAGAATAGGAATTGAACTTTGTGGTGGTGGAATGTAGAGAGAGGAAGTCAACTTCCTGTGTAGCCATTTTGATTCGAAGATATCAAAGAAGTTAGACGGAAGCCACATGGTTACGGTTGGATATAAATCTTTTTCTTGTCTTTTTTTTTTTTCTCTCTAGCCTCACACTTTCACTATGACTGGCTCATTCATGAACAAACATACCAAGACTTACTCATTATTATGGTAGACAATGGAATCATAATATGAGCTGTTTGGTTGCATCGTTTATGATGATACAAACAATTAAATTGTAGTGTATTTATAAGTCATGCTCACATATAAATATGACATATGTATATATATATATATATATATATATATATATATATATATATATATATAAATATTTTTTTTAAATAGCATCATGCTTTCAGACTTCAGAAAAATGACCTCAACCCAAATCTCAACTGATGACACAAATAAAAGTCCACACAGATCATTGTCAGTGAATCATTGTCATTCAGGAAAACTATTTTGAGGCCAAAAGAAGCACTCCTGGTGAACAGAATCTTTCTGAGTTCCCTTATAATTGCATCTTTTCTTGACATTGTATGAGTGCATTCACCAAGCTCTAGTATGTTACAGCAAAAAAAAAAAAAAAAAATTATATATTTTTCCCTAATATATTTCTTCCTATTATTGTTGAACTATCTTTTTAAGTATGAATGTTTTAAGTGTATCTACTATTTATTGCAAGAAAATTGCAGAATCACAATCAGCCTATTTGATACTGTACCTAGACATACCTCAAAGTTTGATATACGGATTGTAAAGATTGCATACACTAGTGTTAAAAATGATTAAGCCTAACAATATTTAATCTTATAATACAGACCTCTTGATGCTGGTAATTCAAGAAGGTTAAAGGAGTCATTAGATTCCCATTTACCACAAGTTGATATTCAAGATCCAAGATTTTATTTGTCACGTACAAGTTATATGACATATACAACAAGCAGTGAAATGTAGGTCTGGCACACTCTTTTTAGACTGTGCAAAAAATTAAATACAAATAATTAAATATACACAATTCATTAAACTACTACACAAATGAAGTGTAAAGAGGCTGCACAGAAACTGCTACAGATGATGTGTAGAGATGTAAACAATGTGCATGAGTTGCATAGCTAGTTTATCTCAAAAAAGTGCAGTGTGCAGAGAGTTATTGGGTAACTCTATACAAAAAGTGCAGTGTGTTTAATATCCATGTTTAGTAGTCTGATAGCGTGAGGGATGAAACTCCTCCTGAGCCTCTCTGCCTGACTGTAGCAGATTAAACTATGGGTTTTTCAGGGTGGTTGAAATCTTTGAGGATCTCAAAAGCCCTAGATTTACTTCTCCTGGTGTGGATGTCTTGCAGAGAGATGAGATCAGTTCTGGAGATGCACTCAGCTGAACGCACTACTCTTTGCAGGGCTTTACGATCCTGGGCTGAGCTGTTTCCATACCACGATGAAATGCAATGAGTCAATACACTTTCTAAAGCTCCAATATAAAAAGTTTTCAGGATTCCAGTGGAAACCTTGAATTTTCTCAGGAGTGTCAGATGGTACAGTCATTGTCTGGCTTTTTAACTTGAGCTTGAATTGTGATTAGTCCAGATCAGGTCCTCGAAGATGTGTACATGTGTACAGGTATTTGAAGCTGCTCACTCTCTACAGTGGGGTCCTGTTAATGATGAGTGGGCTGTAGATCTGCTGCTGCCTCCTCCTGAAGTCCACAACCAACTCCATGGTTCAGCTGACATTCAGAAAGAGACAGTTAGCCTTTCTACCTCATCAAAGGATATCTACCAGATCACATACAATGATAGATATGATTTTTGGGGTCTTAATGAAAAGTCTGTAACATAGTATGGATAAAATTTCTCAATGGTAGTGTAAACAAACAGCACCCTTTTTCACATCACACAGACAGGCATCTGAGATCGGCTCGATTTGAGAAAGGGGAAATGATTTAATGAGATTTAGAAAAAAAAAATTTGTTGGATTTTAAGCATTATAAGGTGGCTGCGTGCACACACTGCCAACACACATTTCAGTTCAAACAACTTATACAGTCAAAGTGCATCCGATGAACCCTTTAAGCACCTATTTTCACTAACAAATTGTTGTGGAAAAGCCTGTTCATTAACACAGTTAAAGTATTTTACTAAATGCAGCGTTAGAGTCAGTCTTGACAGGAGTGTGATATACCTGAAGATATAGGTGAAAGGTTCTGCACTGCTGCCGAATGGCGAAACATGGGTTTGCACCTGGCTTTAAGCCCAGTCAGTGATTCAGACTTATTAACATATCGAGGAGACAGTAGTGGCTTTCTTTTGGTGATAAACAGCTGTTCGTATGTGGTCATGTGAACACAGGTGTGAAGTGCCATTGTGTTCTGACCTAGTATATGCTATAGCTTCCCTAAATGACTATTTGTATGAGCGTATGAGAGAACAGGACTGTTTAGTTCACATTAACTTGTCACATTAAAACTGACTTTTCAACCTCACACTCTTTTGACAGCATGTTGTGTACGTGCTGCCTTTCTATGTGTCTTCTCAAGTCTACTCCCCCTCCTCCACTTCTCCATGTGTGGAGGCGTTGCCTCTGGAATCAGGCCGACATGGGAGAGGTTTCCCGGTCGCTCACTGAGGAGGAACTACTGTGTGGTCTTGCCCATATATGGGACGGATATCAGTTGCCAAATCATGAGTCAGTTTATTCCTGATCAATACAGAGGTATGGTTAAAGCTTATACTTTAAAGAAAGACGTTTAATAGCTAAGTCTATCTGTGGGATCAGACTCTTAAAGCCCTATAGAAAAGGTCTACTATTACTCATGCTTTGCTTATTATATGACTCAGTAAGTAAAAGTACTCAAATGCAAAATGGCTCAAATCTGCAGTATGATCTGAATTAATCTGGCATCTTTATTTTATATAACTCATGGAGCTGAGTATGCTTTAAGACAGGAATTTACTGGATGATGTGGTGGCCCTGACACATTCATCTGGGTTAAAATGATCCAATCCCATCCTGTATTTACTTAAATCGCCAGTTTAGATGTGCCACCTAAACTAGAGGAATATATTTAGAGCTTGAAATTTCAAATCATCTCCACTTCTTTGTGCTTAAAAAAAAGCTGCTTAAACGTTCAGTGTAAACTTTTTTTTGTTGACTTTATTTCAATCATGTCAAATAAATACAATAAAAAACTAAACACAAAACAGGACACTACAACACAATACAAAACAATTTTTAATTATGCATATCCCCTCTCCACTCCTTGTTTGTAATAATAATCGTAATATACATATACATATATATATATATATATATATATATATATATAAAACAAAATCAAAAAGACAATAAATCATCTGTAAGATCTCCTAATGACAAATATTTAAATGTTTCTATATAGGCTACTGGTACTTCAAAGCTTATACTAACATGCATTCTTTAACGCCGTGTTTTTCTCAATACCACAAGAGAGTTTCTGTTTACTTGGCCATGGGAAACTTTTCTAAAAAGTGCCTATGTAACTATTGCGGCCAGTTTCTGCGTCTTGTTTGTGGAACAAAAATAGGAGCGCAGTCTCCCTTCAGCTTTGCACTCTCGAGTCTCGCCTCCAGCGTTGTTTTGAATCTCAGCAGCGGTTCCCGGTAACGACGTCACCGCTCATCTGACAGCTCGAGGAGCAGGACGAACTCTTGTCCAATCAGCGGCCGCGATTCAACTAGCCACGCCCCCGGAACGCTGAGTATAAAGCGCTTCGAGGCGCACTTTCTCGTGAGATCGAGTGCGCACCGAGACGGAAGACTCCGCGTACGACTGTTTATAAATAACTGTCCTGGGACGCAACTTTTTGGACATCAGCTGTCAAGGGAAAACACCTGTCGACTTGGTACAGTAAAGTTGTTCAAACTATTTTGGAAGTTTCTTTTCTCTCTTTGACATCTCTTTTTGACATCTTCATGTAATATTACGGAGAGAACAAGATTTGCGGACAGTAAAGTGTAGCTACAGTCAACTCAAAAGCCTCCAACCTAATTGCTATTCACATGTCAACAAAAATGGAGCAACCGTTTTATCATGACGACTCGTTTCTTTCTGCTTATGGTCATCCAGACGCTGCCCTGCACGACTACAAGCTCCTAAAGCAGAACATGAGCGTGGGCTTCGCCGAACCTTACCGGAACCTCAAGTCCCTGCGCTCCGAAAGCGACTTCTACACCGGAGACGTGGGCTCTCTGAAACTCGCCTCACCGGAGCTGGAGAGACTCATCATCCAGAACGGTACCGGTGTCATCACATCACCCACCCCGGGGCAGTATCTCTACGGCCGGAGCACCACAGAAGAGCAGGAGGGCTTCGCAGACGGCTTCGTAAAAGCGTTGGACGAGCTCCACAAAATGAACCAGATGCCCCCGCCGAACGTCTCCATTGGAGCCGGCGTTATGTCATCCTGCTCGGCCGCGTCGTCGGTCTTCGGCGCCTCCCTGCAACCGGAGAGCCCAGTGTACACCACCCTGAACAGCTGCAATCCCAACACTAACCTCACACCTGCAGCCAACTACCCTACAGCCACCATCAGCTACCTGCCTCACCACCACCACCACCAACAGTACCATCACCACCACCAAGCCACGACGCACCCTCATCACTTCCAGCACTCGCTCCATCATCCGCAGCGGATGGTCACGCTCAAAGAGGAGCCACAGACCGTTCCCGATCTGCAGAGCAGCGACGGCTCTCCTCCCATGTCCCCCATCGACATGGAGGACCAGGAGCGCGTCAAAGCGGAGCGCAAGAGGCTGCGTAACCGGCTGGCGGCCACCAAGTGCCGGCGACGGAAGCTGGAGCGCATCTCCAGGCTGGAGGACAAAGTCAAGATTCTCAAGTCGGATAACGCCGGACTGTCCAGCACCGCGTCCCTACTGAGGGAGCAAGTAGCCCAGCTCAAGCAGAAGGTCATGACCCATGTGAGCAGCGGGTGCCAGCTGATGCTGACGCCCAAGATCAAGTCGTTTTAGTGCGAACTGCAATGACTCGGACACTGGCAAAATGGGAAACACTGGAAGCGCAGATCATGTTTGTGATGTTTTGATGCAAATGATACTATTGCAGCACTGAGTACGAGCGTTGTATATTTCTTAAGTGTTTTCTTGTAGAAAACTAGAGTGTTAAAGTTGTTTTCAAAAGTATCTTCAAGGTAGATGAATGGACAGTGAATGCACAGGGAAAAACCTTTAAGTTGGTTTTGTTTTTGAGTGCTGCCCTATGAAAACATTCCAGTAAGTTATTGATGTTGTGAGTCGGGTTGATCCAGACCTGTATTTCTGTTTGTTTTGTGTATATTTTTTATATTTAAGTAAAAGCGTTGAAAATAATTCCACTGTTTGGGTTGTTCATTTCTGGCTCACGTTGGCTTCTTTTTCCTGCTGACGCAAAGCCCATATATGGGCTGTTTTGGCGCATGTACGTCACTGAGGGTAGACTTGCGGGAATCCCCGCCCACGCTACCGGTCAGGAAGTCCGCGCGCTTTCAAGTCTGACGTTCGAATGAATGAAGCGCGTGTGAATGAGTGAAAATTTAGCAACGCGGGATTTTCCCCGCGCTCAAAACCTTCCCAAAACAGTTTCATCGAAAAGAAAACTAGAGATAAAAATACGAACACGCACGGGCATTTTCCAGGTAGCTACTTTGCAAAAAATGGAGCCGTCGCAAGCAGAAAAACAGATCGCAGTAAATAACATCTAGACTTTATAAACCAGAAGTGCCCGCAGTGACTTCACCCCCAGTGATTTCCGGAAAATATAGGCTACCTAGTTTTGATTAACTGCCCAGTACCAAAACCACAGACCCACGCACTTTAAGGCCTATATGATCGGTTTTTGTAACAGGCTTTATTCTTGCACAAGTTGCCAGTCTCCATTTTAGTCATCGCCAAAAGTTTTTTTTTTAGGGATTCTTTAGAACTAGTACATTAGTCAAACAGAATGTAAACACAGCAAATCGGGCATAAATAGGCCTAGTCTAAAGATGGTGACTTTATTAGGTATTAGCCTAAACATGAAAGGGATTAAACCCATATCTCATGTCAGGACATAATTCTACCAAAATGGGCACATTTGATACAAATAGCCTATTTAAATAAAATCTAGTGTTTGGTAGGCTATTAATTCTCATAATATCTTTAGGTTTCACCGGACATTTTGTTTTATTAAAAAAGACTTGAAGTGATGCCTCCTAAACCATCGCCACCATAGTTTAAAACATAATTTAGTTTGAAAACAATATATTTATGGAATATAAACATTAGCAGAATATAGGCTTTTGCAATTTTTAAATTTAGCTTGATGACAAATATTTCTAAAGACAGTAAGTGTGTGTGTCTTTAAGTATATATATAATACTTTCAAAAGCATCTTTTAAATATACCAGTTTAAAAAAAAGACACCTATTGTTATCAGTCCCATTCTCGGCTACCTCTTTCTTGGTTATACAGTAGGCTGCAAATACCACAGGAACGTTCTATTTTTGTATCCAATTTTATCATTGTGCAAACATTCTGAGAATGTTACTTTTGAACGTCCTCTGAACATTCCGAAGTCATAACAGTCAAAAAACGCTAGACAAATGTTTCAGGAAAAAAGGTTCCATGAATAAAGTATAAATAATGATTTGAGAACGTCAAAGAACTGTGAATGAGCACTTACAGTACGTTACTGGAAGAACGTTTGTTCAGATGTTCAGTTAGCTCGATTGATGCTGAACATAACACCATGATAACAATTCAGCAAGATCAACCAAATTCACTAACTGCTTGTGATATAACTAATTCCAGATTATTAAATATCATAGACTGCTTAACATTCAGTGTCAAAGGTCTTGCTTTTCTGAGTGTTTTATCACCAGATTGTCACTCAGATAAGTTGTGGGTTACATAACCCTGATAGCAGCAGGACATAACCTACACATTTCAGAGAGTACATCATTTACATCTCTGTGGTGAATACAAGCTCTGCTTGATTAACATTTAAAAATCTGCCTTGAAATCACTTGTATGGGCCTACCTAAATTATTATTGGCCTGTGAGCTCATAAGAACAAGTTACTCCTGAGTCATTTCTCTCAAATGTAATGAAATACTGCCATCTACCGGTAATTTATGTTCAAGGCGTCCTGACATTGGCCTACTGCGCATGCGCACATCAATATCGCATCCCGTTTCTCAAGCTGAGCAACATTCAATATACTTGCATTACTGTAAGGGCTAGGTTTAGGGTCGGGGAGGTGTCGACGTTAATAAAACAATGTAGAAAAATTTACTTCGTTTTGGTTTCCAGCCGTTGCTGTATCCCTACTAGCCACAACCGCGAATAACATTGTATTTGCATTACTGTAAGGGTTGGTTTAGGGTATAATTTGAAAGGTAGCATTTTTTATTGTCGAATTGAACTACCTACTGATTTAATTTGAGGTAGCAAAATCAATTCGAGCTCTGCTCTACCAGAAGCATTTGTGGTAATGTCCATAATGGAGCTAAAAATTACAACAACAAAAAAAGAAAAAAAAGAGACTGTTTACTAACTGAATATTACAAATAAAAAGGAAAAAAAACACTAATAAAAATGCTAAAATACTAAAACTACTAAACACTATATAAATCATTTAAATATGAATATATTGTTGATACACTTTTATAACACTGGTCCATTATCAAATTAGCTTGACTGGTCAATTACACTGGTTTAATTGCAGTTGCACAAATCGCTGGATTTACAAGCAGACAGGTACAGTTCATATTATTTCAAAATAATTTTTAGTAACAATATTTAGTAAAAATCTATTAGCAGTAAAGCTGTTTGCATATTCCTTTTAGAGCTGTGAAAACTTTACTGGATGGATGAACCTGAAGTCAGAATCAAAATGTCAGAAACTACATAACTTTTAATGAACCTGAAAAACAACAACAGCTGAGTTATGATGGTAAAAATAAGAGAACTGCACAGTCACATAATAACAGCCCGTTTATTTCACAGATATTGATGATGACCAGATTGTTAAACAACTTGAAACAATTTAAAAAGGATCAAAATGTTCACAGAGTACTAAATATGGAATACAGATTAACAAAGCTGCAAACAAACTACAGACATTTTAGTGCATGGGAGATGCTGACTGCAACAGCTTCTTCTTCATAAAATGAAAAGGAAAAGAAATCTCTCTAACAAGTGCATCTAAACTGCAAAGAGTTTGTTACGCTGGCTTTAGACAACTTCTCAAGAACTCTCAGGCTGAGGTTAAGTGCTCGAGCATCCCACTGAACGGGAGCACGGTCCGGGAAATACGTTACTGCTTGGAGAAGAACTCCTTGCTCTTCTGCACATCTGGAACAATAGTGTCACTTCCAGGTTTCCATCCAGCAGGACAAACTACGGAGAACAGACAGACACCTCATTACAAACCTCTGCGGAGACTGAAAACTGAATACTTTGGCATCACCTTCTGTGAACATTTCTTGGTCATACATACTCTAACAGAAAATGTTTGGGTTGGGTATGGTTTTTAAAAGAAGTCTCTTCTGCTCAACAAGGCTGCATTCATTTGATAAGATAATTGTGAAATATTATTACCACTTAAAATTTTAATTTTCCATTTGAAAATAATTTAAAATGTAATTCATTCCTGTAATGCAAACTTCAAATAGAAGTAGTACTATAATTTCACACTACATTTAATTGCATGATGAATGAAAACCTAAAAAAAAAAAAAAAAAAATCTTGATGACCCCAAACTGAAGGATGAAAGTTTTCTGTGTTAAATCAACAGGATGTCACCTGAAACGCTGTAATGTGAGTATTGAGTAGTGACTCAACACCTCTGCATATGGACGGTCACTCTCTCATTACATATCCTGTGATCACTTGAGATCAGATTTCACAGTTACACACATCACTTCAGTCAGGATAAATCAAAAAGTCTCTCAAATACACCTTAATCACACTTCAAACACGATGCCTCGAGTAGAAACCAAGCAGAACATAGTACAAGTCTGGGCTTAAAACCCTCAATTTGGAGATACAGTATAAATATGCAAGTAAACAGCTCTTCGTTGGCACCAGTATGCATCTGTGTTTACACTACAAATACAATGTGGGTACATGTTTCCACATGCGGTCCACTCAAGATAAAGAGCCCCGTCTCGCTCACCTTCTCCATATTTGTCGGTGTGCTGGAAGGCCTGCACCAGTCTCAGCGTCTCGTCCACCGAGCGGCCCACCGGCAGGTCATTGATGGTGATCTGCCTCAAGATGCCTTTATCATCGATCACAAACAGACCTCTGTGGGAGCAGGACAAGACACAGAAAACTCAAGTTCAGTGAATTCATTTAATAATGTTGATTACTACAAAGACATCAACAGGTCCCTTAGTGAAAGTAAATTAATAATTAAAGGGATCCCCAATTAAAAAAAAGATGACGATTTCATTTGGAAAGAAAATTGCAATTGCTATACAGTGTGTATTATTTTATTTTTTTATTATTATTTTGCACAAACCTATGGATTGGTTGGTGTCAATAAGATTTTTTTGAAAGAAACTTGCATTTTTAATCAGCAAATATGTATTAAATTGACCAAAAGAGACAGAGAATACATTCATAATGTTAGAAAAGATTTCTAATTCATAAAATGTTGGTTTTTGACATTTCTATTCATCAAAAAAAAAGAAGAAAAAAAACCTTCCAAAAAGCTTTCCACTAAAATATAAGCAACACAACTGTTTTCAACATTGATACTCTGCAATTATTATTATATTAAATTACATTTCAAATTACATTTTAATTTCTGAAGAATCATGTAACACTGAAGACTGGAGTAATGATGCTTAAAATTCAGCTTTTTTTATATAATATAATATACCACATCAAATGCTGATGTTTGAACCCGGATTATTAATTCAAAATCACCAACTGAACATTTGATATAGAATTCCAAGGTGCAATAAAATCTGCTTCAAGTTAATCATCTCCTCTTAGTCCCTGTACCGTGCGCACGCTGCAGTACACATGAATGTTATCAAGCACCCTTGATCATTAACTCCTGCTGCAATCATGCACTGCAAGCATGAGGGGGTAAATATCTGCAGTTAAACTGAACCAGTGCAAACATGAGCACGTCACCACAGACCTGTAAGCAAGGCCTTCATCCTCTTTCAGGACGCCGTAATCGCGGGAGATGGACTGAGTCAGGTCAGCCACCAGCGGGATGTTCATGGAGCCCAGGCCGCCCTGCTTCCTGGGTGTGTTGATCCTATCAGGAACAAGCCAACAGAACATATATTAGATTATTATATAACTATCATTATTTTATTGTAGAAAAGTTTTTTTTTTACCTGAATATTTATTAGTAGTAGTAGTAGTAGTAGTAGTACTAAGAGTAAATAATAATGCCCTCTAAATAAAAGGTCGATGTGACAAAGCGCTACACCCTTCCTTTATCTGTGCACACTCTCTTAACACACTATAGTAGCTCTTATCAAAGCCAGGCTGGTTAGGAGAACATAAAAGATAAACACTAACTGAGTGAAGCCATAGAAAACCTGTTAAGAATCACGTTCACAAGCGAGAAAAAACCAACAGTGACGTCTAATGTACAGTGTAAGACCACTGGCACTGTTCATCTAGAATAAATCACTTTTTATATGAAAGCGCTACATATTTTACAGCATTTTAATAACATCATATATATTTTTCTCTAGAGTAGCCAGTTTAGTCCTTTAGATGTGGAATATGTAGGGATAAAAGCAGGATCCTCACCATGCCAGATGGCTGAAATGAGAGTCGGTGGAGGCGGCGATGACCTCGCAGCCGATTTTACGAAACTCAGCGGCCCGTTCGCTGAACGCGATGATCTCAGTAGGACACACAAAGGTGAAATCGAGTGGATAGAAGAACAACACGACATACTTCCCTAAAGGAGGGAAAATAAAGATGAAGTGAAAACAGTTAACACCTGTTACCCAGTTAGTGGGTTTGATGGCTATTAGCATGATGCAATGGAAAGCAAAAGTAGGTTAGAATGAAATTTCAAAAACTCTCGTCCTAATCTACAAAACACAGTCTGATGCTCACCTCTGTATTCAGAGAGCTGAATGTCTTTAAACTGTCCGTCTACCACAGCTGTGGCCTTGAACTGAGGAGCAGGCTGACCGATCTTAGCGTTTCCAGAAGACATCTCGAAGATCGCTTGTCACTGCCGACCAAAAAAAATCTAAAAAGAATATCAGAAATATTATAATTAGAATTTACTCACACTTTCGCCGTTCCAAACCTGTGGGAATTCCTTTCTTCCGATGAACATAAAACGATATTCTGAAGAATATCTGTAACCAAACGGTTGCTGGACTCCAGTGATTTCCATAGTATGGAGGAAAATGCTATGAGAGTCAATGAGAACTAAAATTGTTTGGTTACCAACAATCTTCAAAATATCTTCAGCAGAAGAAAGAAATCCACACAGGTTTCGTTCGGGACAACTTAAGCATGATTAAAATGACAGACATTTTCATTTTCGGGGTGACCTACTGTTAGATTTACCTCAAAATATTAGTTCTGAAATGAGAATAGGAAAGAGAGCTTCTAATGTAAGAAAAAAGAAATCTGCAAAATTATTAACTTTCGTGTTTGAACCAGAATGTATGCCACACACACACTGCAGGTCACATGATGGTCTGTTTTTCTGAACAAGGGGCTTTTGATTCAATAAGTGGTTTAGTCTAAATACATCCTTTAACCCAAGTCTTTATCTCAGATCATCTACAGACCAAATGCACGAGCATTTTTGTAATTTTCTAAGTGCACTTGGCTCGAGGTCGACTCCGTGTGGCCCTGCACTCTCTGATATCTCAGTATCTCTGCTAAAAGCTGACAGGATCCACCCCTAGAAAATACAAGACTGGCCAACGACCCTCCGAGACCTTGCCCTGAAATCTGCAGGAAAATGGACTTGAGAAGGCCGTGACAAGTGTGCGCTAACTTCAGTCTCTGTTTAGACACACGTTGACTATTGGTTATAGAGTGTCTGCAAACATGCAAAAGACGAAATGCATATTAAAAAGTATAATATATTCAGAAAGTCGTTTAGCTGCTTAGCCACAAGAGCTAAGCCTGATCAGTCGAGTGATACTGCTTTAACAGAACACTGCGTGAATCATAACAGTTGAAATGACTGATACTAATAGTCTGACACAAGAAATACATTTTAATGCGTTAAGCTATGTCAAACTGTTAATAAAAAAAACGATGCAATCCGCCAGAGAACAGTGCCGGTGTTTTCCACGCGCTCTTTTCTTCAGTATTAATCAGCGAAACTGTGCATTAAGCATTTGTGCATGTAAATAACCATTAGGATTTCAGTCAAAAGAGAGTAATATGTTGACTTAAAATACGCACCTGTTCTGTGATGTGGAAGCGAAATTTCACTTTCCTTTGATGCACGAACACAGGAAGTTCCAGCCGCGCGACCTGCTGCAAAACTCAACGTAAAGAGGGAGGATCCACGTGCTTCAGTGTACCGCCTCACTTCATGCAAGCCATATTTTGCGTTTTAGTTTTATGCATGGTTTTTTGGCACATTCCAGTTTGAATACGATTTCAGAAATATTTCAGAGAACGGTGCATATTTAGATGCACATGCTGTCTTGTATTTCTCTTTATCAGAAAATGTAAAATAAATATATTTTTAAAATCATGGTTTTTGTACATCCAAAATATGACAACAACTCACAGAAAAAGTATATGCATTGTTTAACAATGCTAACCTCAGGTTTATACTTAATCAGTGACAATTAATCACTCTTAACCTCTATTTATAAATTACTTCTCAAATCCCTATTCGTGTTTTTGTCTTTTATATTTCTGCACCTCACGTGAAAGCAAATAAACTCTGAATTAGAAGATCAAATAGGGAAAATAACCAAACGTCCCCTGAACTCCATTTCCCACAAGCTACTGCGATAGAGAGCTGTGGAGGCACACATTTAAACGCGTTCGCTGCGTGGTTTTAGACATTAGCTGTGTTTTTAAATATGTTTCAGTGTGCGTCGTATTTTTCTATACAGTAATAAATCCCCGTTGTCCTTCCAGTATTGTCGGTCAAAGGTCACGCTGTCCTGTCACACTCGCGCCAATTCTGTACTTCCGGTTGAGGCGCGCTGCAAACACAGGTTCGTGCGAGTTTGTTTATGCAGGAACTTTTACACACTTTAATGGTTGAACACATTGTTCTTTGATGCTTTTGAATACCCTGTTAGTTAATAAGACTGAATAAACCTCATGTTTTCTCCACTTATTGTGGATTATTCTCGTATTATTGATTGATTTCAGTATCAGATGCGGGAGAAAATACGTTGTGGGTTATTAAATTCTGTATTTTATACAGGGAATAATAACATGTGGTTTATGGATATGTTTTTATATGTTTAGAAACATGCTCTGGTCGAATACTATTCAATATAACCTGATTATTTGCACAATAGCAAGATAGTTCTTATTATCAATGTTGAAAATATTGTGCTGCTTAATATTTTCGTGAAAACAAAATTGAATTTATATTTTTCAGAGTTTGTTATTTTATTTATTATTGTTTGTCATGTTATTAATCATATTCATTTATGCATTTTTGTGATAAGCATTTTTGTAAAGCTTAAATTAAGCTTAAATCCATACCTATGTTTATTTACTTGTAATTTATTTTGTAAAAAAAAAAAGTTGTAATTTTTTATCCTTATGATCAGATATGGATCTGAGTGATTTTGAGGCGGATAACTCCGTGAGCTGCCGCTTGTCTTCGTCCATCCCGGACGTGTGTAAGACGGAGGACTGCTGCCTGGGCATCGATGAAGCGGGCAGGGGTCCCGTACTGGGTGAGTGTCGTCCTCACTGGACAAGGCCGTTTTTGTGATTGAACCTGGAGTATAAATGTGACATGCTGTATTTCAGGACCCATGGTGTATGGGATATGCTTCTGCCCTGTGTCCAGAAAGGAAGACCTGAAGAATTTGAAAGTGGCAGGTTGGTTACAGAGCACAATTTTTAGAGGAGTACAGATTCTGTGGAAATCTGCATCTGTATTTTTGTCTCGTGTTTAGACTCAAAGACGCTGACGGAGGCAGAGAGAGAGAACCTGTTTCTGAAGATCGATGAGGCCAAAGATTTTGTAGGCTGGGCCCTTCAGATCCTCTCGCCAAACACCATTTCCACCAGCATGCTGCAGAGGTACATGCACACACATTTTCACTGCATGCATGCATGCATGCATGCCAAGGCTGGTGATTAGAGTCAAAAGAAACTTTTAAACCTGTTGTGCTTTTATTTGCAGAGCAAAATACAATCTGAATGCGCTGTCACATGATGCAGCGATTGGCCTGGTGCAGCATGCCCTGGACTGTGGGGTGCAGCTCAAAGAGGTATAAACCAACACCTGTATGATAAACATGGTGATGAAGCCGTTATGACGTGTCTTCCTTCTTTTTATTTTTTATAATTTATACATTTTATATATTTTTTGTAATTGATAATATATAATTAATTTCTCTATCTCTCTCTCGCTCTCTTTATATATATATATATATATATATATATATATATATATAATTTTTCTTTTGACATGATTTTCATACCTCTCAGGTGTTTGTGGATACAGTAGGTCCTGCAGAGAAGTATCAGGAGAAGCTCTCACAGCGGTTCCCAGGGGTGGAGGTCACTGTCCGTCCCAAAGCTGACTCGCTCTTCCCCATCGTCAGCGCTGCCAGCATCTGTGCCAAGGTAATGGTTCCTTCAGGGGTGGAAGATATAAGGGGAATATCAGTTATTAGAGGAAACACTACAAGAATTTTATTTTGTTATATTTTTGACTAATGTGTTCTCTGTGTAGGTGGCTAGAGACCATGCTGTCAAATCCTGGAAATTTGCAGAAGATTTGAGTGAAGTGGACACAGATTATGGCTCTGGGTATCCTAATGGTCAGTTTATATCATATAAGATTCATTCCATGTCTATAAAAGTGTTTTTTATTTAACAATTAAAGGTAGACTAATCATATTTAGATATTTTTTAATGAGCAGTAGTGTCAATTACTGCTGTTTTTCTGGAACATAAATATATTGTTCAAAAGTTGGGGTCATTAAGGTTGTTGAAATGATTAGTTTAATACTTTTAGTCAGCTGGAACACATTTAACCTGTTAACTGTCACTCACTTTTTGAAGATAGACTTGAATGTGCATGATACAAACCTAAATTTTTATAATTCATGACTGAAAACATTTTGTAACATGATTTTGATGTGCCATTTACATGGTAATGCAATGTCTGATTTTAAAATGGGTTTTAAAGGATGAATTTTGAGATTTTATGTTTTCAAGTGATATATAACTTCTGATGATTTCTAAAATGTGATAGAGAAAAAGGCAAAGAGGAAGTCTTTTTTTTAAACAAAGGTCAAAGCTCCTTTTGTAATGTAGATTTCTAAGGGTGCACTCTTGTCATAAATTAATCTATTACTTTTCCTACATAATTTTTAACAAAAAATATTGGTAATATATATATATTTGGGAGTCTTAGACCTTTCCAACGATATATAGTTTGTCAAGATTAGATTAGATTTGATTGTAATATAATATAGTCAACGTAGGGGGTGACAATTAACAGGTTAATTAATTAAAAATGATAGTAAAGACACTTATAATGTGATTAAATATCTATCTATATATATATATATATATATATATATATATATTCCAAGTAAGTACTTTCTATTCAACAAAGGATTCTAAAAACTGACTCTAAATTCCACAAAAATACGAAGCAGCACAATTTTTTTTTTCTCAACCCTGATAATCAGAAATGTTTCTTAAGCATCAAATCAGCATATTAGAATGGCTTTTGAAGTTATCGTGGCACTGAAGACTGGAGTAATGATGCTAAAAATTTAGCTTTGCTTCACAGGAATAAATGACATTATACAATATATTCATAGAAAACAGTTTTAAATAAATTGAGTCTTGGTGTGCAGAAAAGACTTGTTTCAAAAACATAAAAAATATAACAGACCCCAAGAAGCTCAAATTAAATATTATGATTTATTCGGTGTGTATGTGTTTAGATCCTAAAACTAAGAGCTGGCTGCTGAAGCACCTGGACCCAGTGTTCGGTTATCCTCAGTTTGTGAGGTTCAGCTGGAGCACAGCGCAGACGCTCATGGACAGTAAAGCTGTTGCTGTTCACTGGTGAGTCTGACAGCAGAGGAGCTTCATTTTCTTTAGTGTTTACACATAAAATGTTATAAACACAAATATTTTTTCTGTCCAAACATGTTAGTACTTGTGCAGTTTTGCTTGGAGTTCAATATTGAATGTGTTTGTTTGTGTGTAGGGATGATGATGAGGAAGATGGAGAGAAGGCCGCTGCTCGTCAGAATAACACCTCGGTGCTGTCGTATTTCAGTCGCAGCAAACCGTCAGAGCTCTCACACACACGAGACACACACCGATTTTTCACTGAGCGCAAACTCCAGAGCATCAACACACTCTGAACACAAACACTGTCCATAAATGAGAGAAGAACCGGACAGACCACAAAATACATGTCAACTGGAAATGTCCAACATAACAATGAATTGTACATGAACCAGAATGTATTATATTCTCATTTGTGTTTTTTTTTTAATGGCTTGTATTATTCATTTCTGGATGTAAAATCAATAAAATGTTTTCATTTTCATATCTTTTTGAACGTGTCTTAGATTTTTAAACAATGTTTTCTGAAGTGGCCCAGAATATGAATGATTCTACATGTCTGTCTTACTGAAAACTGCCTAGCAACCACGTGTTTCTCTTAACGTATTTGCAGGGTTGGCAAACTTAAATTCTTGTTTAAATTCTCAGGAACTGCACTTTAGTGGTCTGAGTCTTACCTATCAGATAGGTACTTCAAGTTAATTTGGAGAGGTGAGGTGTCCAAGCCCCAACATCTAACTACTGTGGTGCCTCAGGGCTCAGTTCTTGGACCACTTCTCTTTTCTGTCTACATGGCATCATTAGGTTCTGTCATTCAGAAACATGGCTTTTCATATCACTGCTATGCTGATGACACTCAACTCTACCTCTCATCCCATCCTGATGATCCGACGGTAGCTATTCAGATCTCAGCTTGTCTAACAGACATTTCTTCCTGGATGATGGACCATCACCTTCAACTCAACCATCCCAAGATAGAACTGCTTGTGGTTTCTGCAAACCCATAGTTTCATCACAATTTCACCATCAAGTTAGGCAAATCAAACCTTCAAAAACAAGCAGAAACCTTGGAGTTATGATTGATGATCAACTTTCTCAGCCCACATTGCTAAAACTGTCCGATCCTGCAGATTTGCTTTATTCAACATCAAGAAGATCAAGCCCTTTCTTTCTGAACATGCTACACAACTCCTTGTTCAAACTCTTGTTCTGTCCAGGCTGGACTATTGCAATGCTCTCTTGAGAGGTCTTCCAGTCATTTCTATCAAACCTTTACAATTAATCCAGAACGAGGCAGCAAGATACATTTTTAATGAGCCAAAAATAATACATGTCACACCTCCGTTTATCAATTTGCGCTGGCTTCCAATAGCTGCTCGCATAAAATTCAAGGCATTGATGTTTGCCTACAAAACCACCACTGGCTCTGCACCCATTTACCTAAATTTGTTACTTCAGACTAATGTGCCCTCTAGAAGCTTGCGTTCTGCAAGTGAACGTCGCTTGATTGTGCCATCCCAAAGAAGCACAAAGTCACTTTTACAGACTTTTAAATTAAATGTTCCCTCCTGGTGTAATGACCTGCCCAACTCAATCCAAGCAGCTGAGTCCTTAGCCATCTTCAAGAATCGGCTTAAAACACATCTCTTCATCTTTATCTGACTCTCTAACTCTAGCATTCACTATTCTACACTATTCTATTCTATAAAAAATAAAATCTAACTACCTTTCTAATATTTTTGTATTCTATTTTCTTTCATTTATGATACAATTATAAAAAAAAGATATCTGTTGCGGGTACTGAAGTCTTTTGGGGGGGTCACATTGTCTCCTCGAACACTAGCTTGCTCGATTCTTTTTCTATTCTGTTTTCTTTTTATTTATTATATTATTTAAAAGCCCTTGCTATGTGTACTGTGTTAAGCCAACTGAGATTGTTATAGTACGTATATATCATATCAGAATAGTTGACATGTCTTAGCTGTATTTGTGAACCTCATGTTTCTATCTCTCCTCGGCATCAGGTGGCGCAACTGTTTCACAGCAATAAACCAAAGGAGGAAGAAGCACAGCAGCGGTTTCTGCTTGAACTCATCAGTGTGGTGAGTTAGTTTGAAGCGATTCATTCAGTTTTATCAGTGTTCAGTAAATTATTTGCACGTTTATGATTTAGAAAGCAGCACTCAGTGATATAAACAAGAGTCGCATTAACATGTGTTTTGTCACTGCGAGGTGTTCACTTTGACTGCTCACTGTATTCATTCTCTTTTTGTGCCTCTCTCTGTATTTTAGTGTGGTTTTACCTGAGATCATTAATCATGGACATACGACCGAATCACACCATCTATTTAAACAATGTTAACGATAAGATCAAGAAAGAAGGTAAAGTCTTTGACATGTTTGCTTCTTTTTTCTCCCCTCTCCCTTTGACTATATATAATGGATGATGTGTTTGTGAACCTTTTTGTTTTTTCTTGCATCTTTTCTAGAGCTGAAGAGATCCCTGTATGCCTTATTCTCGCAGTTCGGCCAGATTCTGGACATTGTTGCGATGAAGACCATGAAGATGAGGGGTCAGGCGTTTGTTATCTTCAGAGAGCTCGCTGCAGCCACCAATGCACTCAGACAGCTTCAGGGCTTCCCTTTCTACAACAAACCCATGGTCAGGGCCACAGCTCGAGGGACCCACAAAACAACAGATTTCAGAAAATAATGAGTTCTAATTAAATCACTCAGGAAGAAGTTTATCTATAATGTGAAAATGGCTATATTTAGTTCTTTCATCTGTGGTTCACTAAGGGTGTTTATCAGATGTTCTCATTCGTATTCTGTATGTTTACACTTTGCAGAGCTTTAGAAATGAACACATTTCTCAGTTTCTGACCTTAGCTTGTACTTGTAGCGAATCCAGTATGCAAAAACAGACTCCGATCTGATCTCTAAGATGAGAGGCACGTATGGAGATAAAGAAAAGAAGAAAGAGAAGAAAAAGAAAGCTCAGGAACAGGCTGCCAATGTCAGCAACAAACCAGCGGTGAGTTGAAATGCATGTTTGCAGAGGCACTGCAATTAGAAAATAATACTGACGACCTAGTTGTGGTGAAATCATGTACATTTAAAGAAAACCGGATGAACTGAGTAAATTTTGCTTAAAAGATGTTTGACTTTTTTTTTTTTTTCTGCAGGGAGCTGTAAACGCACAACCGCCTCCACCTGCAACAGTCCAGGTACATCACACAAATACTGTACATGCTCATTTTGTGAAAATAAAAATACATTTTGTGTACCCAATAATAAATGATTTTATATTGCTTTAGGTCCCTGATAACCCTCCAAATTATATTCTGTTCCTGAATAATCTCCCAGAAGAAACCAATGCAATGATGCTCTCCATGCTATTCAACCAGTGAGTTTTCAATATAGTAAACCAGTAAACATTAGAAAAAAGTAAATGTTTTGGTAATAAGTGCAAAATGATTATCTATAACCTTTTTTTATGTAATGTTATAGTGATGTTTTTTTTTTTTGAATGCGGAGAATGTTAAACTTTTATTAAACACTTTAAATCTACCCTTTTGATTTAAAATGCCTAAAAATGTATAGATTTATATATCACCCCAGTTTTTCAGCAAGATTGTCTTGTTTCATCTCCTCAGGTTTCCAGGGTTTAAAGAAGTGCGCCTGGTTCCTGGAAAGCATGACATTGCGTTTGTGGAGTTTGAGAGCGAGGCTCAAGCTGGAGTTGCGAAAGATGCGCTGCAGGGATTCAGAATCACAGCCACATGTGCCATGAAAATCACATATGCTAAAAAGTGACCTGGCTCACACTTACTGGACTGTTAGTGAGGCTTTGATCAGTGGATTCTCACTTCTGATTTTTTTTACATGTTTGTTCAGTGACTGTTTAGTATTGTTTTTCCTTTTCTTTTCTTTTTTTGGAGATTATTTGGTCACTGAGGACTTTGTGATATTCCAGGATGGGTCTTTATTTTGTACTATGGACTAATAAATTTAGCATCTAAAATAAATGTCCCACATCTTTGACATTTTAGTTTTCTGCTTGACAGTTCACAGTTCCCAAAAATGATATGCAGCATCGTGATACAACATTGACAGAAACACCTGTTACAGGGCATACACCATTCTGCATTTTCATCAAGTCTGTATCTAATGTGTTTTACATCTGTTTTGATATTTTAATTGCAAGGATATGCATTTTATTGTAGGCAAAGTGTTGCAAAGCATAAATTATTTTACAAGGGTTTATTGATGAGGGTAACAGAGCTGACATGAACTCAAGGGACACCAGTAAAAAGATTAGAATTTAAATGGAAGAAAAAATGCACTCTTGTGCCAAAACATTGTTTAACAATGAGGTTATATTTAAAACAATATGCAAATGTGATTTGTATATAATTTTGGCTTTATTTTGCAAATTAAAGTCCTGCTGAAAAGAAAATTCTAAGTGAGGGACAGGCCAAAAAGTAAAAAAAAAAAAAAAAATAGTACTCAGTAGTACTGATTACTGTCTGAAATTCTTCACTTGAATTAAGATTATAATAATTTAAGCACAGTCACCACAAAATCAGACTTTAGCATCCCCTTTTACCTTGAGGCTATAAGGGTGAGGGTTGGGAATATCTTAGAAAAAATGTATAACTATTTTTATATAAAACAATAGAAGTCTTTGTAATGTCCCCATTTAGACAGCTAAGTTAATGTGTGTGTGTTTGTGTGTGTGTGCACGTGCGTTTCTTTGAAAATATCAATATGTGACTCCCTTTGTAAACGTTAACATTTTCATAAGTACTTGATTTGCTGATGCAGCGAGGATCTTATTGTTAAGTACTTCAGCACATACGTGTTTTATATATGTTATGCTAAGAAACATTCCTTCTCAGTGGACTCAAATGTAATAAGTTAACCAAATGTTTACACACTATCACAGCGGAGAAAAATCTCAATTGTAGTTAAATTAATGAATTGAATTTCACAACAAATGTTTTAGTTTTTTGTAAAATGTCAGTACAAGTTCACAGTTGCTCTTGTAATTTCACTCACATTCATAAACGTTTCTACTGTAATTTTACAGTGAAAGCTCACACATATATATGTTGTGAGCGCGACTGCTGACGTATGATGCTGCTGAAGTGTTAACTTTGTTATGGGGCGTACCAGAAAACACGTCAGCAGCGTCATGAACGCACTCACAACAGACCCGGAAGAGAAGACAATACTGAATAAAGTCATCATTTTTGCTATTTTTGGACCAAAATGTATTTTCGATGCTTAAATAAATTCTAACTGACCCTCTGATGTCACAAAGACTACTTTGATGATGTTTTTCTTACCTTTCTGGACATGGACAGTATACCATACACACAGCTTCAAAGGAGGGACTGAGAGCTCTCGGACTAACGTTAAATCTAAAATATCTTAAACTGTGTTCTGAAGATGAACGGTGGTCTTACATGTTGAGGCTGAACTGAATTTTTGGCTGAACTAACCCTTTAAGTCCACAGATAATATCCTCCTTGCATAATACCCAGGTCTCTCTAGGTGTTGCAGGATGTAAAGAAGTCACATGTTGAATGCCTTTTCCAAAAGCCAAAGCCACTAGAAGGCAAGCCTGCAAACATTAACCAAAAAAGTATAACGGCTAATGCAAACGGAAAGGAGTCCATAGGCCGTTTTTCTTTTATGGATGTCAGTAAAGGAGAGGCTTCACTACACTGAATTAACAGCTTTTTTTTTTTAGAGGAAATTGCTAATTATTTCATGAATTGACAGCCTATAAACTAGTCTTCAACATGTTTTACACTGAGCAATACTTTTGGATTGAACTATTTTTAGAGTTTACATAGAAAAATGTTGTTTTATAAGAGAAGTCACTGACTTTTTGTGACAGCTGAGATTCAAATTACGGCACTACCCATTCACATTCGTAAATGGCGACTGAGTGTCGGACAACTCTGGCCGAAATTCAATGACATTAAGGCTGTAATGTGACTGGCTATTAAGGCACACATGATCCAAGTTGACCGTTACACTGTTAATTTCTGCCATAGATGCCCTAGCAACCAAACAAAGCACCCTAACAACCATTCCCGTTGTGGTCGGTTATGTAAAATAGTTCTCACAGCAAGTCTTTTTATAAAGACAGTGATCTAATGGGGACAAGGTAATGAGAAGATACCAGCAACCGTCATCCCTGATTTACTCTCTAAATGAGCAGATTACTGATCTCTCGTCATCATGACAGCCCATTCATCTCTTTCTACGCCGTTCTGACATCATTTGGCCTCACACAATCTGTGAAGTAGCTCAAGCGTGCCGGACATCCAGACAGTGTGTTTGGGACGGATTGGGAGGCTACTGCTGCTGCTCTCAGACGAGTTCACCAGGTCTCTCGTGAAGTTTAATAGAGGTACACAGCTGTCCATCATTAAAGCCTCACTGCTTCTTCACATTCTGTTATAATGAGCTTCTCTCATATTTCAACCCTTCACTCATTATAACAAGAACATTATAATGGCCTGCTGCCTATTTGCATAGTCTCTTCAAGATCCCTGTTTGATATTCAGCTGCTTGTGGATTCAGTGCTGACTTTATGGCTCACTTTTCCCAGGATGGTGTGTGTGTGTGTGTGTGTGTGTGTGTGTGAGTGATTTAGAGAAAGGGAAGGGTATTTTTGTCCATGTAGCAATCTACCATACTCTCCTATCAGAGCTGTAAATTTAGAGGATGTTCGGGAATGATTCTGTCAGGAGTGAAGAATTGTGTGTGTGTGTGGATGATACTCTGTGTCTACATGTGAATAAATCTTCAATACGACACCTGTATTACTTTCTTCTTTGTCCAGTGAAGCCATTGATGCTTGTTCACCTCCATCACATTTTGAATGTCTAGAAAGGACATGCTTTCATTGTAACATTGTTTCCTGGACAATTGAAAACATGTTTCTATTCTGTAATGAGAAATATCTTTTTCCATTGCTGTAATGAGATTTTAATGGGGAAATGTGGGTTATGAAAGTAGGGTGACATACGATAATCTGAAAAAAGGTGACGGTCCTAGACTAGTCTTCAGTACCTTTAAACAAAATAACATATAAAATGTAATGAAATATTCTTCTGTTGTTCTTTATATTATTGGGTGAAATATGGACCAGGACATGATTTATTTGCCCAGTATAATTACCTGAAAAAATGCCTATGCAGGTACCTGAAACAGAACGATATCAAAGAATCACACGAGTACAGAAATATAAACAAAACCAAAACTGAATGAATGAATCTCATGAATATCATGTTCACTTTTCAGTGAACCAAACAAGAGAACAAAAATAGCCTAAATTATAGGCTAAGCTTCCAAAATTAGAACATTTACATTACATTTACCTTTAGTAATATAGCAGACGCTTTTATTGAAAAGCGAAATGGCTTACAAATGCTAAATGACGTAATATGAGGGTAAAATACTTTTTCCCGCCCTTTTCATGTTTAATTCTGGATTAATACAAATAGCCACTTGAGAACATTAATTTGGGGCTGTAGGGAACTTTTTGTTACTTTGCCTCATATCAAAAGAAGCCAATTTAATGTGATAAAATAGTATTTTATAATAAAACTGTGTTGTTTATATAAAAATATATAAACGACCGTTTACAGTTGCCTAGCAACGTAGTGAATTGGCGGTCCGTTGACATTTTTCTATTCCGTGGTTCGTCCGGTTGTTGTTTACACCAGCGCTGGTTAAAGCTATCCATTTTATAACCATGGCCCAGATGTATAAACTGCTTACACAAGCCTTAAAAAATTGTCATCTATTTAGTTTTTTTTTCTTCATGGCTAGTCAACGTTTTAGTCAGAGACAACAAGGTAGAATGACTCAGAAAAGTAAGACTGGCTACCTCTTGGCTAAATGCAAGTTGGTCGAATTAGCTCTTACTAGACAGTCTTAACGTAGTGGCTATTTGTATGCAACTTGCCCCATGTGTGCTCTGAGTACTTGGGGATTTATTAGCGTATGTTTAAACAAATGCGCTGAAACGGCGGAGGATGATTTGTGACCGCTAGAGGGCGCTGTTTCTGCATCAGAAGAGAGAACAGCATCGCTTCACTCCCAATCACAATCACATCCAGCAGAAGCTACAGGAGACACATCTGGAGACGCGCACGTCCTCACGCGGAGACACACACGAGTAAAACAATAGGAAAAATTCTGTGAAGGTAGGATATTCATGACATTTTATTTCTGAAGAGAAAATGCAGTTGTTCAGTGTATTTTTTTTTCTTAAATTTGCGCTTATTTTTGTTAAAGAAGAAATTGAGTTGAATGTGTACCGGCGTATAGACTACAGCTAACAGCCTATAGAAAGTTTATTAGCATTTAAATCTGAGACAGTTGTTTGGTTCGTTTTAATGCAAATGAATACCAGTAGACAACTGACATAAATTCGTTTAAGAAGAGCGGTAAACATGAGGAGTTCATGAAGTGTATCTAAAGTATTCTTCTAAAATTGTCATTTTTCTCAGGCTCCTCTGTTTATGTTATTTTAATTCATGGCAAAGGAAAGAACCTATTCATTGCCATCAGAGTGAAAAGACTTAACCCACGCACAGATCCTGGTCAAAATGCTCATTTTAGAAGAACATTTTAAAGGACACTTCGCATGTTTAATGCTACACCACAGACTGAAATGTGTGCATTTCGTGTTTATTGTGCATGGTTTATTGTAAATAATTTAATATAGATAGATAGATAGATAGATAGATAGATAGATATATAGATGCATAGATACAAGATATTGTGCTTTTTCTAATATTAAGTGTTTTGTCCCTTACTGATCAGTTTTAGTCTAATTTAATCTAACTAAAAAGCCATCCCTACATTTTTTCTTTATCCTAATCATCCCTTAATTTAATTATTTTTATAACTAGAATTTACATTTATGTTATAGAGGCTCAATGCAAGTCCAGTTGCCCTTTAGGTAAGGTTGGAAAAACGTTTTATAATTTAATAGCCTGAACATATTTTTAATAGCAGCCTCTTACTGTTTCAACCACCCAACAACAAGTGAAGAGGAGACTGAAAACACCCCACACTCGTAAAAATAAAGGTTCTTTATTGGCATTGATGACTCCATGAAGAATCTTTCCAGTACAAAAATAAAGTGGTTCTTTTCTATTGCATTGTTGCAAAAATATCCTTTTGTAAGCTTTGTTTAAGAGTATACAGGAAAAAAGGGTAAGTTAAGTTTTAAGTAAATATGCACCAAAATTTGAGCATTATCATAAATCCGTCCCTAATGTGGCCATCTGTGAGCTTTTTGCTCTCCAAATTCTAACCGATTTGTCACACATCTTTCAGTAAGCATCACATTTTGACTGAGTTGTGAATGATTTCACCCATTAAAAGCATAGTTTACTCCAAAGTGAATATTTTGTTGTCATCTATTCACCCGCATGGCAACCCGATCCCATATAATTTTCTTTCTTCCATTAGGAACCAAAATGAGATGTTAGCCAGAACGTCTGAGCTCTTCTTGTCTATAAGAGTTGCAAAGGGTTTTTAAACTGTCAAACTTCACTGAAATATTGCCATCGAAGAACAATTTTGGGTTTCCTTTTTTCTTAGGCTAAAGAATATTTTAACAATCTAAAGAACCAAATTACCTTTTTTTTTAAGTGAAAATATTCCATCAAGGTTCTTAATGGAATCATCCCCAATAAAGAATGTTTATATTAAAGAGTGTACAATAACACCGGTCCTTCAATGTATGTCCTTTAAGGAAATTTATTTTCTTAATTTTGCAGCCAGCAACAAATAGACAAGAATATGAAAGATCCTGGCTCTCTGTCAGACCAGTAAAAAGAGACGATGGGAGAAGACAACAGGAGCACCTCCACCGGGACATGGACTCTCATCCCCCCATCGGGGAGCCCCCATGACCTCATGGCCAATTACGACATCCCTCTGGATTACGAGGTTCCAGTGGACGAGATCCCAGACACGACTCAGGGACGAGCGTTCTTCGTGGCTACAATCGTTATCGCGGTGGTCCTGGTCTGCATCATGCTGGTCTGCGGCGTTGGGAATTGCCTCTTTATAGCCTCATTGGCACGCTATAAAAAACTAAGGAATCTCACTAATTTACTCATCGCCAATTTGGCAATATCAGACATCCTGGTGGCCACTGTGTGCTGTCCCTTTCTGGTGGATTATTACGTGATCAAGCAACTGTCATGGGATCATGGGATTGTGCTTTGCGTCTCCATTAACTACCTTAGGACTGTGTCTCTCTACGTGTCCACCAATGCCCTGCTAGCCATCGCGGTGGATAGGTGAGCGTTTGTCTCTCTGAGCTCATGCAGCATAGTGTTAAATGTTCTATGGTCGGGATGTGACATGGTAAATTTGTTTTGATCATAAGGAAAAAAGCTTGTGGGACAAAATCTCCATTTGTTGCAGCTGCATAAGAAGGCCAAAATACACAGAAGAAGCATCATAACACATTTAAAGCAACAAAATGAAGAACTAATGAAGTGCATTAAGTTTTAAAAGGTTTCTGGCTTTATGAGAAAGTCTCACTTTCTGTGAATAGTGCATAAATAGGGTTTGAAATTTTAGTCTTGTTTCATTTAATTTGAAAGAAACTCAATTCACCTTGAAATTGACAGTAAAAGTGAAATCCCTAATAATCAAAGAATTATGAAAAAACTGGCTACATTTAAGCAATACTTTTGTTGTATTTTCCTGTCAAAATAAGGGAGTTCCTATTGAAGTCTTCAGCTTTTAAGAACAGCCGGGTTTTCTGGTAGTTAGTGATTTCAGCAAATCAGTTCAACCTAATTAATATTCATGAATCCAGCAGCTCAATAATCCTTAGTAATCCTTAGTGTGTTTTATAGTTCTTATTATTAGAATTTGTATCATTATTATCCTATCAGTATTTTTGTTAGTTTTTTCCCCAAAAATTATTTTGTCAGAAACATCGAATGACAGAAAAAACAACCACCTCTCAAGTTAAAATGTTCAGTTAAAATGACTAATATGCATTCAAACATGGTTATCAGATTTACTTCTAATTATTTAAGTTATATCAAATAATACTTGATTATTATAAAGCTTGACTTTGAATGATGTTAAAAGTGTACTGATGTTAAAAGTATATTTTAAAAAATGTCGCCTTTTTACAAATATTTTATATATATATATATATATATATCAGTCTGGCGAGTAAACTAAAATATTCACTAGCCAATGGCGATTCAATTGCCAAGGTGTCCGTAGAGGGTTGGTTATGCAGTTTTTAACTTACATTTCCCATAGATTACTTTAAAAAGTACCCTTAACTTTGGAAACGGTCGTCTAGTTGAGTTAATTGTATGTTGGATAGTGGCTTTGCTCTGTAAGGTTGTACCGTATTCATGGAAAGTGCTTTTTTTTTTTTTAAACCCAAATCACTTAAACATGCACAAAATCATATTTACGACTTCCAATCATACAAGTAGGAACTTCTCAGAAGCACATGAAAGCAGGATTAGAGACTTCATTTCAGATTTAGGAGACACTAAAATTTGGATTAGGTGCTTTTCTGAGGTGGCTGCTTGTGAGGAATTGCACGGCACTTGCATCACGTTTGGCCAATCCCTGAGGCTAAGCTTGCTATTTAGCATGTCAGTATTTGAATGGTCAGGGAGAACATGCTGTATTTAGCCTTCAGCAACCGCCTTAGATATCCGCTGACGGGTCATGTCATAAAATTAGGATCTGGCACAGTACATCCAATAGTCTCAGCACATCTAAAGATCTTAAAGTGAACCCATTAGTCAGTCCTTGCTGCAGTTTGGGGTTCTTCTTAATCGATTCTCAAGCACATTTGAGCAAATCATTTCACAGATGTTCACTTTAAAAATAAAACAATACCTAATGAACTGCTTACTTGCTGTCTACTATCACAACCACATCTTAAGACAGCACCCTACCTGAAATTAAGCCTTGGAAGTTTCATTTATTGCTACAGATTTTCATATTAGCATATAACTAAGCTAATAAATTGTACTCTGATAAGCATTAAAACACACTTAGCTAAAATAGTACTAAAATATGCAGAACTATTTTAATATTTTTCATAATATTATTATTTATCGATATATTAGATTTTTTGTACTGAGCTTATTGCAATGAATTATAGGATTATGTTCTCTATAAAATGCAGCATTTGTCCAAAATAATTGTGGACTTCTTACACTCTTAAAAATAAAGGCTCTTTATTGCCATTAATGGTTCCATGAAGAACCTTTACCCTTAATGGAAATTTTCCATTGCACAAAAACTTCTTTAGTGAAAGAATTAATTAGGTTATTAAAATGTTCTTTGCACTAAGAAAAAAAAATGGTCCTGTTTATTGAAAAGTTCGTTAGGGAACCAAGAAGCGTTCTTCAATGGTATCGCTGCGACCCCCCCCCCCCCCCCCCTTTAGAAACCTTTACATATATGATGCCTTAAAATGTTCCCTACTTAGGCACCTGACTAGGTTTTGGAACAGAGCCGCTCTTTTCTTACAATGCCATTCAAGAAATCTTCCAACCTGTTACTCCTGGCATGCTGTTTCCCATGAACCGCCAAGCAGCACATCCAATGCATATTAATACTAACTTTAATAAAGTAAAAAAACTTCCCATGCATCACAGTAACCGCATGTATTTGGGGTGAACAAATGAACAAAAGTACATTCTGTTCACTCCTGCTGATCTAGAACGTTCCTCATTGAGCCAGTAAAGATTGCAAAGGTTTCCTTTGAGAAGAACAGAATTCTTTGGAATTTAAGTACATCGGAATTTCAAGTAACATGTTGTTATATTATTAAATTAAGTTTATATTTACCAGTAATAAATTTAGAATTATTACCATCAGTGATTTAGAATAATTAGCATCAGTGAGACTTTTTCAGACGATATCAGCCCATGAGAGAGAACAGGAAAAGCCTTGGGCAAAAATGTGCTCTTAATAAAAAGGGACAGAGTTTAAATGGGTAGAAATAGTGCTGTACCTTTCATTTAGAGAACAAGTGATGGAGGAGCCTGTTATTCGCCATGAATGTCAAAAGGTTATGAAATATCTCATTAAGAACGGGAAGCAGTGATCAGATCAGACAGAGAGATCAGAGAGTCAGTGCGTGTTAATAGACTTCTGCCAGACCCATAATCCTGATTCATTTTCTAAATCTCGGCTGTTCTGAGGATTGTTTGATGTTTGATAAATACTAATACAAATCTACCACAAACTGTCCACACACCAAGCACCAGATGCACTCCAAATGCTCACAGTTTCCTAAAGCAGATTCAAACCCAGACCCAGTCCAAAAGCTACAACTCAAAATTTAAAGAGAGTTGGCTACAGGAAGTTTGAATTGGAATTAAAGGAAGTGGAATTTTCAAATGTATTTGAGCCATTCATTCATTTGATTCGTTCAAATGGCTGATCATTCAGGAATGAACTAAATGGCTCCGTTATTGAATGGGCCTTTAAATCAATGATTCATACAATTCGTTCAAAACACGAATTCACTGAGAAACTAAATGCTGCACTCTAAAAAACGCTGGGTTGTTTTTTCAACCCAACTGCTGGGTTGAGGCCGTTGGATAGGACTTTGGGATGTTTTAACCCAAGTTTGGGTTGAAAATAAGGTTTAAAAAAAAATTTTTTTAACCCAGCGGTCTGGGTTGAGGACGCGGACGTGAATGAGAGCACGCACGTCACGTCAAGATCGTACGTCTCCAGTGCGAGCAGCCGCCATTTTCTCAGCGTGATAGAAGCGAGAAGCGAGTGAAAGACTATGGTAAGTAAATATTCAAAATGTAAAGTTATCTTTTATTGTTTACCCGGTTGTATGAAAGGCGGAAGGTTTTATGAAAGGCGGAAACAAAGGAGCTTAACGTTATATATATATATTTTGAAATAAAACGGACGCGGTTTTCGCCTCGGACACGGAGGTCTTAACTGTCTCATGTAACGGTACTGAACAGAGGATGTACTTTTAATATAACGTCTGTGAATGTATTTTGTCATATTTACACAAGGTTTTACATTATCTGTACTTTTTGAGGCGTTAACAGACGGTTATGGTCACGGTTATGGTCATGTGAATTTGTCTTTTTTTTCGCGGTTAAACTGAATGTATGTTTGTCTCCTAAAGGAAACGGCATTGTGTAGTAAAGACTAGCATAATTATTTTGAGGCTGTTGAAGTGGTAACTGTTAAAAGTATGTTTTACATGTAATATTTCAGACTTATCAAGGTTGTGTCTTCATTGTCCTCGCGCTGAGAGTTAAAGACACAGAAGCTGTTTGTGTGAGGAGTCACAGACCTGTGTGAGGATGAGGAGGAGGTGTTCTTCTGAAGAGAGGGACAGACGGTTTAAGGAGAGTAAACTTCAGAATAACATCAAGTTATCTTTATTTTTACTAAGACTAAAATAATGTTGTTTTTTTAGATGTTGCAATCCAGAGACAAGATAACTTCATTCTTTTGAGACTGATGTAAGTTAAGTTATTATTACTTTTTTTTTTTTAGAAAATTAATGTTTATGTTGTGTCCTGCCTGTTAACTTCACATTTTGATGCAAAAACAGTGTGATTTTATATATATATATATATATATATATATATATATATATATATATATATATATATATATATATATATATGTCTGTATGTGTGTGTATGTATATATATGTATGTATATGTTAATATTTTATTGAAACCATTGATGTCCCTCTTTGCAGAACTCAAACTAACTGGAGTTAAGGACACAGAAGTCTGCTTGTGTGAGGAGGTGGTTTTCTCAGCTTCTTTGGAAGAGAGGGAAAGATCATTTAAGGCAAGTAAACTTCATAATTTCATGTTATCAGCTGTTGTGTTTTACTAAGAGTAAAATAATATTTGTTTTTGTAGATGTTAAAAGCAAGAGACATGGGAGAGCATCATTCCTTTGAGATTTTATGTAAGTTATGTTTAGAAAATAAATGTTTCTGTTGTCTCCTGCCAGTTTACTTCACATTTTGATGCAACAAAAGTGTGATTACGTGCTCATTTCATTAAGACCATTGATGTGTGTGTTTTTTATTGCAGAAATCAAACCAAGTTTGGAGTTGTCTTGTCTGATTTGGAGAGTCATCATTCTTGGTCTTCGCTCTTAGAGGTAAAGTTCACACAAAAAATCATTTACTTGCCCTCAAGTCATTCCAAACCTATAAGACTTTTGTCTGTCTTTACAACATAAATTAATATATTTTTAGTTTTCTCATAATATTTGTTAATCCATTTATAGTTTAGATAATCAGTATTTTCAAGCTTCATAAATATAGAGTTATTGTAGAAGTAAATTCTGATATTTATATATGAATACATCTTAAATTATATGATAGCAAACATGTATGTTCAAAATAAAATACTGATCTCCCAGACCAGCAATGGAGGACACAAAAAGAGAATATTAAATATATTCATATTTTTTCCAAAAAATGAGCAGAGTTTGTATGAGTCTGGAAAAACATGGGGAGAGTAAATTATGAACATTTTAATTATTTGGTGAACTAACGGTTTGAAGAGCAGCCCTCCACGTACATGAACATTTGTGAGGTATGTGAATGTCATGACTGTTTTAATGTTTCAGTAAAGAAGCTTTCTGAAAGCGATATTTATTCAAACAATATCACCTGTCCTCACACTAGTGCTGCCATTATAGACTTCATGAGAGCTGTGATAGACAGACATTAAACAACCACACAAAGTGTTGAAACTTTAAAACCGATTATTTACCTATCCTTACGGATGTGAATACACCTCTACCTGAAAATCGATAGTTTAATTAAATGTTTAATTTTTTCAAATGTGTTTCTCTTAGGCCACTGATGAAGAACAGGCGGTGACTGGGATGAATCCTGGTCAGAGAGGAGAATCTTCTTTCCCCTAAACTGATGCAGCGGTGGTTTTAAAGGAGGACGCTGGCCTGGATGATGTAGAAGATGTCACATGCTGTGCTGATGGGGTTTCTTCATGATTACATCAGTTATGCTAAAGAGATCATGAAAATTGACTGTGATGCATGATCTGTATTCATGGACTATGAAACAAACTGTAAGTGTATAATTTGTTAAAAAAAAAAAGTTAAATGCTTTTTCTGTGTTGTTTAGTAGAAGAGTTTACACTCTGTCATTCATACACCTGCTCACATTCTTTCACACACACACAAATGCGTCTGTTAAATGTTATAATATCAAAGTTAATGTTGTGATTTATTTGTGTACTGTCATGCCAGAATAGTTGGAAAAAAACCTAACTAATTGTAAATTTATTGTATAAGTGTTTTCGTATATTTTTATACAATATATACAATTGAACAAAGTCCAATTTGATCTTAAGTTATATTCATCAAATGTTCAATGCTTTGTTTATGAATTCTGTAGCTGTTAATGCCATCCTTTTCTGCATTTCTTCTAACATGTTACTTTTTGACTTTTCTCTTGTTTTTAATAAATATTTTCCTTTTGATAATTATTATTTGTGTGTAAAAGTGATATTTAAAATGAACAACATTTGTAGGTTTAATGCCTAGCTCAATTTGGGTTAATTTTAACGTAGAAATGCATTGTTTCCCCACATGGCTGCACTCTGCGAGTTTATTTTCTGCCAGCAGGAGGCGCTAAGAGCGGGAGAGGTAGGTTTCTCCGGTAACGGCTGCAGAGCGGTGCTGAGCTCACAAACGCTGCCTTATCAAGCACATGCGAAATGATATCGAACATTTTCTAAATACAGTAGTTTTCCTTCTGAAATACAGTGATAAAAAACACCCGCTCTGGTTTTTGAAACCCTGCAATATAGTCATTTTAAACCATAAAAAATGGCAACCCAGCAGGCTGGGTTAAATATGATAACCCAACTGGTTGGGTTAAAATAACCCAGCGCTGGGTTCGTCCCTTTTTGACCCAGCGCTGGGTTGTCAAAATAACCCAAATTGGGTTGTTTTCAACCCAGCAGTTTTTAGAGTGTGCTGTGTTGCTCTTAGATGCTCTTAGAATCACACCTAAACTTTGGGATATTCGGGACAAAATCGGTGGGGTCGGGCCACAATGTTAACTGCATCAAAAAATGTAATTACATAATTTTTTCATAACTAATTAATTAATTTAACACTTTAAAAATGCAAGCCCTTGTGTGTATATATACCGTAGTTTCCAGACTATAAGTTGCCCTTTTTTTCATTGTTTGGCTGGTCCTGCGACTTATAGTCAGGTGCGACTTATTTATCAAAATTAATTTGACATGAACCGAGAGAAATGAACCAGGAGAAAAAAATTACCATCTGCAGCCGCGAGAGAGCGCTATATTGATTAATAAGGCGCTTATTGATAAATAAGTCGCACCTGACTATAAGTCGCAGGACCAGCCAAACTATGAAAAAAAGTGTGACTTATAGTCCGGAAAATACGGTATTTAAAAATAAATCAATAAATAACAAAATACATTTACCTTAGAAGCCACACTGAAAAAAATATAAACACTTGTTTGTAGAGATAAGTAGATTTCATCTTGCTGCAAGATGAAATAAACTCATACTTTAACAAGTAAAAAAAAAAAGTGAGGATTTTTTCCCCACTGCAGTAACACAAAATACATCTGTCTTGGTAACGTTGCTTTTCAAGTAGATTTACCTTGTTTTATTTATTTTTATTTTTATTTTGTAATCTGATGTGGCAACACATGTTTTTCTTTAAAGTCTGCATGAAACAGATGTTGTTTCCGACTTTATTTCAGTATGGTTACTGTATTTCCAGCTAAAACAGCGCAACACAACAAATCCCCGACAGTAAACTGCTGCCTCATTATATTTATGATGTACTGACACAAAGTTAAAATGATTTGCAAGGGTCGCCTTGCCACGTCCTGACAGACTTTTGCAGTTGCAGTGCAACACAGTGGAAACTCAGTGTAACTCGCAGCAATTTAACAGCTTCAGGGGCATGGTTAAGGATAGTTTTGCCATAGCCATCAAACTGATGTCATCAGAGAAGGAATCACATTCCAGAGCAGAAGCAAATGATCAGATTTTGATTCAACCAAAAAATTCAGGCGAAAACGAAAAATTCAGGGGATTAACAGATTAATTGTTCACCAATATGTGCTAATAAAATAAATATAGCAAATTTTAAATTCATGCAAACTTTTAATTAGTTTTGCACTGAGGGGGTAAATGTTATTTATTTTGTGACAATCAACTGAGCAGTTTTCATTGTTTTCTGTGTTCAACAGGTACATGGCTATCGTTCACCCCCTGAAGCCCCGTATGAAGTATCAGACAGCGTACTGGATCATTTTCGGAGTTTGGATAATCCCAGTCCTCATTTCGGTGCCGTCGGCCTACTTCGCTACAGAGCACGAGTACCCGCACAGCACGCTCGGCCACGACAGAAAGATCTTCTGTGCCCAGATCTGGTCTGCAGACCAACAGCTCATGTATCGCTCCTACTTCCTCTTCATCTTCATCGTGGAGTTCCTGGGGCCCGTGGTCACCATGTCAGTCTGTTACGCGCAGATCTCCAGGGAGCTGTGGTTCAAGAACGTCCCGGGATTTCCGACGAAGCAGCTGCGTAAACGGCTACGACAGCGGCGCAGGACGGTGGTGGCGCTGATTGCGGTTCTGGCGGCGTATGTGATGTGCTGGGCGCCATATTATAGTTTCACGCTGCTGCGGGATTTCTACCCAGCGCTGATCACACGCGGCCGTAACTCACTGGTCGTTTTCTACATCATCGAGTGCATCGCGATGAGCAACGGGGTCATTAACACTCTGTGTTTTGTGAGCGTTAGGAACAATGCCACGAAGTGCTTTAGAGTCGTCAAAATTGCTCACTGGCGCTCGCTAACGAGGGTGATCGCTGGAAAGATGGCGGAAGACGACATTAGGACTTCATCCTTAAGAGTGACAGAGGATCTGGAATGTACACGAATAAAGTGAAATGATGGAGAAATAAACTATAAAAGGTGATACAAGGCCTCAACAATGGCATCATGTGGGTCAAGAAATGTCCGTAAATTTGGAAGGATCCACAGAGACATGAAAACATTTCTTACAGGAACAGATAAATTAAGAAAGACTTGTTTTGGAAGGTAAAACAATATGATAGACCGGTTATATGGTTTTGCCAAGAGTTGTGATATAAACAAAATTTAACTGATGAGAGACTGGCTTGTGTAAATGCTCCCAGATTAATATATTAATGTTAAATCCACTACAGGAATAATTTCCCAATTCATTAGTAAAAACATTGCCTCAAAGACCCCCTGACATCAACGTGCATTTTCAGTGATCAGTGTAGATTTGCTGAAGGTGACAAACCAGAAATGATGTTGCTGATCAAAACCCTGACTTCATTGATTTTAATAAAAGTGCCAGACAAAATGTTCAATTCATAAGTCCTATTCAGATGAATGTTCAAAAAAGTGGCTGTACCTACATTTTTGTCAGTGAAATGCTAACTTGTATTCCTTTTCACAAAAATTGTAAAAGCAAATTATCCGATAATAAAGACTTTTTGTGCAGTTTCTTGCACAATACATGTTATGACCTCAAAACACTTTTACCGTAGTGCATGACTTGTAAACTAAATACATTTTGATGTTTGAATCACATAACCAGCTCCATATATATGGCTTTTCTGATGTAGTAAACTTGCTCGGTAGCGCACCTGGTAATTGCATTTGCCATGTGTCGCACTCAGGTAAAATACTTGAGACACAATTCACAATAAAAGAGCTAAAACACTAATAGAACCATCCTGAAATGACTTGGTTTCTTCAGCAAATCCTTTTTTTTCTCTCTCGTGTGCTTTTGTTAACACTATCATTTAAGTTTAGTTAAGTTAACTTTTAGTGCCACCAAGTTAATTTAATTTCTGAAGGGCCACAATTTAAGGAACGGTATAATAAAATATTGACAGATTCACATTTGTTGCAGATCCCTTATGAAACAAAAATATATTGCAGTATATTGGAAAATATCATGTAATACATTAGGCATATATTCGTATATATATTTATTTTTTCCAATATATTTCAATATATTTAAAGCGGCAATCATTTGTATATTTTGCAATATGTTATATAATATATGTATCATCAATATATTATTAAATGTATTCAAACATATAAAATATTAGAAAACAAAAAGGGAAAATAATATATTACAATATATAACAATATATTTTAAGAAATATATTGGTAAATATATTTTCCTTTGTAAGGGATCAACACATTGTTAGCACCTCTTATTGGATCACTTTGAATGTTTCACAAAAAGTGCAAGAACTAATGTAATAATTTTACACAGATCAATGCCACATGTATATTTTTCCAGTGAGTCTGGGTTACTAATGTTAGTCTCCTACATATCGTGTCACTTGCCTGCTCAATAGCAAGGCTTACAGAAAGCATTTTTAATACAAATAAACAGTTTGCAGTTGTTATAAAAATTTGGTACATTGAAGAGTTAAAAATTCATTCAAGCATGAAAAAAGTTGCTTTTTTTTTATTATTTTTTTAAAGTGCATTGGTTCTGTTTAGGGTCCCATTGTATCAAAACATGATTAAATGCAATTAACTTTCACATTTTGTTTTCTGTTTATTGTACAATTGTCTATTAAGGTTAATTTCATTCTATTTTTAAAATTGACCCAAAACAAAGACGCAGTAACAATAGTGAATAACACTCACATCTGGAGTCAGTCTGGAAAAACAGTCTGGATGCAACCGCAACCAAGTTAAAGCTACTATAAAATCTGCCTACTGCGTTTTCACTTGACCTGAGGAACATTTGAAAAAGAAAACACTGAAGAGTAAATCCGAGGTAAATTAAAAACTGCAATTGTTATTATTCTGGGATCTTAAAAATAAACGAACAGTAAAATGAATATAAAAGGAGGAAGTTAATTTTCCTTGTATTCAATCTATAAGCACACTTTGCTAAAAGATGCAGTTCGTTGCCAAATCGATAAAAAGATTGTTTCCGTACACTGGCATCAGAAGTTTAATGAACTGCTTGATAAGCGACTTTCCGTGCGTGGGGACCATGGGTCCCCTCACACATCGTGAATTAGGGATTATCATAGTGCGCCTGAATCTGAAAAACACATCGTTCTGTTCTCGTTTAACTGCGTACGTAGGCTGCATTTTGAGACACTGTTACATCCAAGCTCTATAAAAAATGAATTCAAGAAGGTGGGTGAGGTGGGAAAAATAACTATCACTGACTAATTCAAATTAACTATAAAAATGGACTAGGAACGGCAAACTCTTTGGAAATCAAAGTCGTCATTTAGCATTATTTGTGGAGAGGTTTTAAAATCAGCCCAGACACTCACACAAGTATAAAAATATAAATAAACTAAATTAATGTAGATTAAAAAAATAAAAACCTGCTATTGTTGGCAGAATTTTAGTGTAAAATATGGCAGCAACATTTTTTTTTTTTTTTTTGCAAAAGTTTTAAAAAGTGAACTTTGTATTTTTTTTATTAATTATTATTAACTTAGTGCTAGACTGGATACTCAAATTAGTTTAACCTTTCTAATATACTGACAACCAAATTTAAAATACTTAAGAAAAATCCACATGAATTCTACAGTTCTACAGTGTGTGTGTGTGTGTGTGTGTGTGTGTGTGTGTGTGTGTGTGTGACTTCCCTGACGTGTGCACACAAATTGTCTAAATTGTTGTATTTTTGTCTATTTCCTATTAATTTCTTATGGTCGGTCATTTCTTGACCGAAGACCAAGAGTGTATCTATTTTTTTAATGACCACTTAGCCTTAGGACCACTTGTTCGAATCATGGCCTCAATTTTTATATATAAAAAAAAAAAACTAATTGTGTTCACATTCCATGTGCCATAAAAGTAATTGCTTATCTAGAGATAGTTTTATGAATTGCTGGCACTTGTAAAGAACTATTGTAAAGAACTGTTAGAATTTACAATGTTTTCCTGCCAGCTGGCACTGAGAGTGACTGACACTTAATGGTTAATGAGTAAATATATGTTGGGGAAAAAAATTAATACATAAAAATGAAAGAAAATAATAAAAGAAAAAGATCCCTAATTTCTTTTTTTTTTAATGCGAATTCATAAAATTAATTTGCAAGTTTCGTATTTGGCAGTTGGCATTAGAAGTTATAGCCTATTAAAAAAAATGATAAAGTATGCCTTTTCGAAGCTGCTGTATATAAGAAACACAAGGAGGCTGAATTTGCATACTTCATTACATTCATTACTTTCTCTCAAATTAATTCATTTTTTTGCACCCTCTCTGGACTGTTAAGCCCCCCCCCCACCCCCACCTTCTCACCTCCAACAAACACAACTGAACTCTAAAATTTAACCAGTTTTTTGGGCACCTATGAAATCATTAATATAAACTCTATTTGTGTGTTGCATATGTCAAGCTTAATTCTTTTATGGCTTAAACGGGGTTTCTGGATGTTCCAGGTTCAACTTTCAAAAGGTATTTATTTGTGGCTCAAACTGTGAACAGTCACATGCATCACCCAACGCTCCCCATCCAAGATAAACCTTGGCCCAAGAAAGACCCCAGTCAGCCAAGGTTTTTTTAATAAAATAAGCTGTTTAAAACACAATATTAAATGTCCCTATTGTCTAAATCAGCAGTTCTCTGGCTTCGCTTCAGGACACTGATTCTGCATTTGACCTAATATGCAACTCAGCACAGCAACAAAGTTAATCATCGTACAAAAAAAACATGTAATTGATATGAAAAGATAAATAATAAAATCCTTAAAATAACACCACAATATATTAAAACTATAATGAGTATTTTCCTTACCTTTAAAAATTTCAATACATTCATTTTGATATCCTAAACCAACTACATACGGCTATATATTTTTCCCTCTTAAATGTCTGTGACCCAATTCGTTTTTAAATGAATAGTTTTGTTAAACAATTTAAGGCAAAACACACTTTTTGGACTCGTTTTTGAGTGTGCATTGGAGATATTCTTATATAATATGCTTATACTCAAACACAATATTCCATCTCACAGCACAAGACTAGATTAAGAGTAAATGTGTGGAACAGCATGTGGAAACAAATGGTTCTGAACTGTTTATCTTTGGTTTTGAGAGTGGACACACGGCTGCTCTCTGTTCATTTTCTCTCCTGTCCAGGACAAATAGTGCGTCTGCAGGGATTAAGGTAAGCCAAAAAAGCCACGAGACATCCCATTCATCTCGTGGAAATTTTAAAAAACTGACACCTACCAAAAAAATAAAAAAAAGTAATTGTGACTATGCTGCCAGATGGGAGGTCAGGAATGAGCCTGTGTTGGTAGCATGTTGTGATTTCCCATCTCTAAGAGATCATCTTTAAATCCTGAACAGAATCTGGGTGAAACTCAGGATGGGTTTGATTTAATCTGATTCACTACAGTCAGGCCACTAATGGCACGAATTAAAACTGTCTGATGAACGTGAGACAGATTATGAAGCCAAAACAATGGTGCATATCAGCTTGTTCTCTTGAGAGATAAGAATCAGAAAAAATAGTATCTGTATTTTGGAACTAAAGTTGTGCTAAGTATTCTGGAACTAATATAAAAAGCATTCTTACTCCCTTTTAAAAAAGAATATGCATATTTAATCTGCAATCATAGGTCAACTATGCATGAGTATGTTTTAATTATTTGCATGTAGCATTTTCCCCCATTATCTGCAACGCATTGTTTTCTTTTTGGAATATAAATATTTTTTGCTAAAGCATTTATATGAGTAATAAACAAAAGCTCACACATAGGAGTCATACAAATTAGTGTGTAAAATGCACATGAGACTTGATCACTCCAACCTTCTGGAATAAATGTACATTTGGAGCAGTATTGGAATGGAACGGATGATTGCAGAAAGACTAAACGTCTGGTTCATTTCATGAGCAAGTGCAACTGTAAGCAACTGCCATAACATATCCTCCCTCACACAGTGTTTATTATATCTCAGATAACAGAAATAAAACCTCTCTTCAGCTGAATAAAAAGAATGGGCACTGACTGTCAGGACCATCGCCCTGAGAAAGAATCTGAATTCGAGTCAGACCGAGCTCCTTTAGATTGATGGATGAACAGCCTGATGTTCAAACCTCCACGAGCGCAGCAGCTGATGAAGCAATACAGAGCATCAAGACTCGTAATTGGTGTTTTTTTTAGCTTTAATTTTTTAAAAGCTGTCCGGTTACATTCTGTTCTCGCTGTTTTTGAACTCAAGATGTTTTATGTAAAACAAGGAAGAGAATGTCTTAAGGGTTTAGTTCACCCAAAAATGAAAATTAGACCGTTTTTTATTTACCCTTGAAGCATCCGAGGTGTATATGACTTTCTTCGTTCAGACGAATCCAGTCTGAGTTATATAAAATGTATATATTTCCTGAAACTTTTATTCGACATGTTCATGTCTTCTTTCTTCAGTTGAAAAGTAATTAATGTTTTTGAGGAAAACATTTCAGTATTTTTCTCCATTTAGTGGTCTTCATTTGTGGCCAATGGGTTGCAGTTTCAAAGGGCTCTACACGATCCCAGCAGAAGAATAAGGGACTTACCTGGTGAGATGTCATTTTCTAAAAAAAATTTAAAAATTTAAAACAAAATAATAAATAAAATGTATATAGTTTTTACCCACAAATACTTGTTTTTTACAACAAATACTCAAGCTGACATGCCAAGGATTAAGGATGCGACATCACATCGCCTGTGGCTGGCATCATAGACAGAACTTTAATCTCCAAAAAATAATAATAATAATAATACATTTGTAAAAATGGTAGCCCGCAGAGTTTAGGTCTAGAATTAGAAATGTAATACACAAGTAATGCATATTGTATAGTGAATTCTTTGCTGTCAGAGACTGTTCTGTTCTCGCTATTTTTGAACTCAAGAAGTTTTATGTCAAACGAGAGGATAGTTCACCCAAAAATTCAATACCATGACTTAGGTGCCCTTGAGCAAGGCATCGAACCCCCAACTGCTCCCCGGGCGCCGCAGCATAAATGGCTGCCCACTGCTCCGGGTGTGTGTTCACAGTGTGTGTGTGTGTGTGTGTGTGTTTGTGTTCACTGCTCTGTGTGTGTGCACTTCGGATGGGTTAAATGCAGAGCACAAATTCTGAGTATGGGTCACCATACACGTCACTTTCACTTTCACATCATTTTCAGGTATCAAGGTGTGCATTTCTGATGTGAATGCTGTTCTAAAAGACAGCCTGCCTACTGAGATGCTTCCTTTTGTCCAAATTCTTAAGCTGCATCAGACAAGGTAAAACTCCTGATGTTTCTTCAATTCCTCCGGTGAACTTCACCTAAAGAGCGCTATCTGAGTGATGCACAATAGGGTTCGAAATCGCTCATTTAGGGAACATTTCAGTTAGGAGGCCAACTCATAAAGCAGCAATGTTAGTTATACTTGTACCTTTGCTGTTGCTCTATAAATGTCACTGGCAGACAAATTATGATGAAAGTAAAATGTAGAAATGCCCAATGTATTGTAATTATAGCAATTAAAAAGCATTAAAAAAAACGTGCACAACTAAACGGTTTATAATAGTGTTTATTTTTCCTATGACTTTAAACCACGGTCAAATCAAGACCCAGCAGTAAAAATAAACAGCCAGACAGTAAAAAAAAAAAAAAAAAAAAAATGCCCACACAAATATAAAAGAGACTTAAAAAGAGATGGAGCAGCCTTACAAAAACGCAGACAGGATAAGAGAAAAGTTTAAAAATACCTGGCTCTAAAAACAAACCAACATTAGATTGTGAAGAAAATAAGATTTTATATATAATGTATGTGTATGTAAATTTATACACACACAAACTTATCTTAAATAGTGAAGGTAAAAGGTCAGGAACTTTTTTTTAACACTAACACTTTTATAAAAAGCCTTCTCCGAAAGTATGAGATGTGTGATAGTTGTTGTGAGATTAGTGTCTAGAAGCTGTTTTCATGGAAAATACCCTAAACAAAAGTCACTTCTTCTTCCTGAGGAACGCTTTCGCTTCTTTCTGCAGACGTTTAATGTCCTCTTTGCCACTGTCGTCTGATTCGGGCACATAGTCAGAGTCTTCATCCACCTCCTCCTCGCTCTCATCGTTAATAAAACTGTTTTCGTAACGATCTTCATCTTCACCCTCATCATCAGCAGCTGCGGTCTTGGCTGGGTAAACAAAACAGCATGAAATGTGGTTTGAATGAAAGATTTGAGACCCGGTTTACTCCTGTATTTCACATTGACCCCTTGTGAATGTAAATACGGCTCAAGAAGAAACCTCTTGTCCAGTTGCATGGTAACAAGCTTAAATTTTTAAGATCTTCAGAGAACGATAATGTTTCTAAAACAGCTGCGAGCGTCTGTGGTCTCAGGCCTGGTTTTTATGTGGCATCTGGCACGCACTACACTGTTTTCAGCAGGAAAATAACCAAAATGGTTATGTCTTCATGAAACATTAAATACAAATCACTTATTAATGAAACCACTGGTGATTGCTAACAATCAAATGTCACAAAAGCTAAGATAATAATCTTCTAATGTTTATTTTGATTGATGCTGATGTGCATATGTGCAGTCTGTTCTGCCCCAGGGTCCATGCAGCATGTTTTCAATTAGTTTAAGAGGAGTTTAATTATGTCAAATGTGACTAGGGCCCAGAGGAGCCTCAGGTTACTCACCAAACATTACACTCATTCAGTCCAAAGGTAAATGATTCAGAATCTGGCATCATTGCTGCACACGGATTTGTGGCCGTTAAATATGCATGAGTTAGAAGAATAAACATATTGTTAATTCTTCATCTCAGAATGTCAAGATTATTGCATCTCAGACAACTGAAATTGTTGGTCGCACTTTCAAAGCTCTTTATACAAATTAAGATGCGATGACCATTCCAACAAACCTAGTCAATTTATTTAAAAGCTCTCTTGTCTAAAAACAACTTACATTGAAAGCAGACTGCCAAGATGACAAATTGTGGAATGTGCCACTCAATGATGTAATAGTGGGTCTAAACACTGCCTCCGCAGAAGATGACCAACAACTGCTTCTACATCGCTGCCTGTTAAGCCCCGCCCACTGATTCTACATCACTGCCTGTGTAGCCCCGCCCACTGATTCTACATCGCTGCCTGTTAAGCCCCGCCCACTGATTATACATCGCTGCCTGTTTAGCCCCGCCCACTGATTCGACATCACTGTCTGTTAAGCCCCGCCCACTGCTGTGCAGTGCCAAGCAGTGTGAACAAAGTGTTTGCATATCCTTCCATCTGACCCGAAAATTAGAAAAGAGTAGATTAACATTATTTTTTATGAAGCTGCAGAATACGTCATTAAGAACTCCTTTCTTAACTTCATTTTAATGTGAATTCAGGCACAATTCGACGCGTGATTTTCAGAAAGACTGAAAGTAGAAGACTATGAAGTGCTGACTATATTAGATCCGACAGCAATGTCACAACACAAGAGTAAGTAACTGTTTTTATGACGTGATCACTATTGCTTTGTCTGTTATAACAGATCATTTAAAACTAAATCACAGCAGTAACCATCTGTGAAGGATGTACTGTCAAACATACACAACTGTTAGCCAATCACAGCAGTGGGCGTTTACTTCAGAGTCTACAATCAGCCACATCTATTCAAACAGAGCGTGCTGATGAGAGGGGCTAAAAACAGAACAGAAAATAGCCTGTTACTTCTAAATTATGATTTTTTTAATGTAAAAATCTTGATTATAAGTGGACCTCAGGGAACAGTAGAAAATAATAAAAAAGGCAGTTCATGACCCCTTTAAGACATGCTGATTTTTTAAGTAAGATGTCTGGAAGCTTTCAACATGACTCACTGCTGCACTTAGATATCAGGATATCAATATTTTCCTGGGGCAAAACACAGCAAAGTTGATTGATTTCAAATAACTGTTTTAACTTAAAGGGACAGTTCACCCAAAAATGAAAATTCTGTCATTAATTACTAACCCTCATGTCATTCCGAACATTTAAGATCTTTGTTCATCATTGGACAACAAATTAAGATATTCTTGATGAATTATGACAGCTTTCTGACCCTGTTCTAGACAGTGGGGATCCTAACACGATCAAGGCTCAGAAACGAATCAATGATCTTTTGCCAGCTGACCTTTCACTTTTTAAAGAAGTATTTTTTGGGGGTGATTTAAAGCACTCCATTATCAAGCACTTGGTCATTTGAGATGCTAAACCTTCCAAAACACTTCAAAGTAGAGATTTATGTGTCTAATTCAAGAGCCTCACTCAGCTTTCGTGGTTTGCACCGCACAATTTATTTCCAATGAAAACCTACATGCAGAAAAAAACCTGTATAATTCTGATAGCAGTCCAGAAGATGTAAAGTAAAGTGGAAAATAATGTGTTTTTGTACCTTAATTAAACTGCATAAACACATTTCATTACACCAAATACACCAAATAATGTTCTTTTTTTAGCAACGTCATATGATCCCTTTAGACTTAGAGCTCAAGATCTGAACAAACCTTTCATCTTACACCAAATATTTAACAGTGGCACACAGTTCACATTAATTCACATGTAAAAATACTCACGTGGTGATTTAGTGTGTTTGTAATCTTTCCTGTGAAGCAGATTCTTCCTGCAATATTGAGGCAAGCACAAAGAAGAAGAAACTTTAAACAAACTCTAGAGTTACACTTAATCTAATAGACTTTTCACTTAAGGCAAGACTGGCAAATCCTTTTTTTTTTTGATGCATTGGGCTATTTTGGATACTTAAAATATCTTGTGTCAGACTAATGGAAAGAAAATATTCAAAATACACAAGTGATAAATCAAATATACGAAATCCACTGTGAAAAAGCCTTTATGTCAACAAAATGAAACAAGAATTTTTAACCCGGCTTTATCTGATGCTCAGATTTCTGCAAATTAGTGCATACTTAATATTTTCTTCCTGAGCTCCACTTGCATGGTTTCTTAAAATGATGTGTTAAAGTGGACAGTCTTATGTTAATATGCTCGGAATAAGTCAGTTTTCAAAAGTTAATTCTGAGCAGGACGTTTTGAGTTCTGATAGTGACAGTTTTCAAAGTACAATGGATTCTCAACTCAAGAGATCCAAAAATAAAGTTCACTAAATATGCATTTAAAAGAAGTATTGTGGTGTGGTTAAACTCGTTTGTTGTCACCTGTAGCAGTGGGTACCGTACGGACACTCAGGCCTGTCATCGTCATCATCCTCTGCCTCCTCTTCCTCATAGTCGCTGTCTGCAGGGTGACTGCACTCCTGAAAGTGGACCGGATTTTTTCTGCCGAGAGGAAAAACACAATTGCTGAGTGATATGCAATGCACGCTGAAACACAATAAGGCAAATGAATCCAATCACAAGCATTCATGCAACTTAATTACACTGACAGCTAGTCTAGTACTATTCAACAGTATTTCAGCTGTTCATTTCATCTTGTTGTTGTCATTCTGTGACCCGTCATAATGCAAAATGTAAATTAAATGAGCAACAGAATGAAACTCTGAAAACTGATTTTAAAGTGCATGTAGCTTCTCTATGGCTGTGTCTAAAGGACAGTTTGGAAGGGAATGAACAAAAAAAGATGCATGGTATGCGAGTCCCAACAGAAAACTGAACCGCTCACAAATGCAAACAGTTTACAACCGCGTGTCACGCTTCACCGCTGTGTTTGGGCCAGCGCCCTCCAGCTAAAATACCAACTTTGTTTTATCTCTCAGCTCTTTTGTATTAAAAATCAACGTCAGAGAAGCAGAGGTTAGGGAAAACATCTGCATATGCCTCCGAAATAACTCGCACACTATTTCTCACAGAAGCTTTTGCTTGGGATGGTTTCATTCTTAATCCTCTTTTAGCATCTTATCTTTGAGATAACATGAGCTCCAACAAACTAATTAGCAGTGTTGATCTAGAAATATTTCAAGTTAGGTTTATGCCACTCTACTGTCTTGAGGAGTAATAGTAGTAATGTCTAAACATCGACTTGTCAAAGCAGCTAAGTTTAAAAGCAAGGTTCTTCAGTCCTGCGGTGCAGTACCTGTAGCAGGAGATGCCGTAAGGACACTGTGTCCGTCGCTGTTTTTTCACCTTACTGGTGCTTGTATTGCTCTCCGTGAGCCTTATCTTCTGCATGCATCCCAGGCTGACCTGAGAATCACTGGGATCTTCAGCTTGAGCTCCTGGTGTGACCTCAGCTCCATCACGCTCCATCAAACCGTTGCTGTTCTCTTCATCCGGGACTGATCCGACTCTGCTGCTCTTGGAAGCGGTTGATTCCTCCTGTCAGGACATCCATGCACACAGTAAATACTCCGTTCTGCTTACGTTTCAGTGCAACACAGTGCAGGTATTAACTGTATTCTGGCAATCATTTCTAACAGTTTTTACTAATGAAATGTACTATTAAAGGGTAGACAAATAAATAAATGTTTACAATAACAATAAAACAAACTGTACAAATATTAAAGTAAAAAAGAAGAGGATTTATTCGTTATTTTTACTATTTAAGATTCTTAATACACCCAAAATGACAATATTCCACCAGAGTGGCAGAAATGTATAAGGTAATATAAATATAAATACAAACAAGCAAGCTTTTTACAATGTAACTTTTTTTTTTAAATACAATTAATAATATATATTTTTATACTGCCAATTTTACAAAATGACAGCAACAGCAAATTATAAAAGTCAACAGATAAATAGTAAAATTTATTAATGGTAATACTTAATAATAAAAAATATTATTATTGATATCTATATAGAATTTATTTTTATCATTAAATATATGAATTATTATGATTATCATCATGGTTTATAATAATAATAATAATAATAATTATTATTATTATTATTATTATTATTATTATTAGCGTACTATTTATAATTATTATTAATATTATCATCATCATCTTTTACTACTTACTGATACTTCTTTTATATTGCTGTAATTTAAATAAAGTTATAACAATTATAATTATACAAACATACATCAAGTAACCACAAATTAAAAAAGTGAATAATAAATAATTGATTGATATAATAATTAAATTATTTATACATGCATACAGTATAATATAATATAATATAATAAACAGTAATACACTAGGGTCAGTAATCTCATATTGTGTAAAACAGCTGATTTACCTGCGGCCCAGACTCATCTTCAGAGTCACTCTTCAGTCTCTTTGCTTTCCTTTTGGGCATCTCTTCCTCCACCTCCTCTTCCTCAGATGACACCGGCTTGGCTCGAGCACGTTTGGGTGCCGCTGTCCTCTTGGGTGTAGCCACTCGTTTGGATTTTGTAGGTGTGGCCTTCACCCCTGAACTCTCACCTGCTCCAAAAGAGCCACAAAAACACTGTTATTGATGGACAATGACGATACTTGCAAGTTTTTGGTCACTATATAATTCAACACAAGAGTAATAATCACGAGTGAAAAGTACAAGGAAAAAATTGTTAAAATCGTGGTCTCCTGCTCCAGTATGAACTCTATGATCTGTAGGAACACAACAGAGAGATAATGACCCCAGAGGGGCTCCAGATGGACCTGCAGCACTGAGAAGGTCAGAGATGACAGGTGACATGGACGTTTCGCAGACAGAGAGAACAGAACAGTTACTGAATGCCTCATGAGTCAGTGTCTCCAAACATCTGTCCAACATGGTACGTGTGTGCAGATGAAGAGCACATGTGTGTGCTGTGCACCGAGCAAGAAGAGGATTGCTCAACTCTTGATTCAGTCCAAAAAGACTGTTGCAGGTGCAAAACAAGAGCTCTCCGGCTCTGCTCACAAGGGTTTGAAAGTCCTCCCAAATGCTCACTCACACACTAAGCATCCGTAACCCGTTTTAACTGCAGTTTCAGTCTCAGACATAGTCGTGCTCAGAAACACAAGACAGACAAATACACATGATGAACAGCTGAGTCAGTAGCACACTTGCTCTTTTTCGTGAGCACATTAGCGATACATTTGCATTTCTGGAGAGCTGCGGGAGGCAGGGGAGTAACCCCGAGGATGAGGAGGACATCTGGGCCCAATCTGAACCCAGTCTGACTGCGTAGAGTCATAGGTCTGTAACTGATTTGACAAGTCACTCTGCTTTCTCCACTTTGTTCCTCAACAACAGGCTGAGTACAGTCACCGTGATGACCGGACACTTGGCAGATGTGTGCTTTTTTTTTTTATAAGTGTGAACAGACAGAACACTGGACCTTTGGCTGAAGCCATCATCCAGGCCGGCAAGATCCGCTTCTTCTGTGGCACATCAGACTCGTCCTGTGGGCTCTTTGTGGATGCCTTGAAAACACAAGATAGAAACAGATTTGAAAATGACAATATACAGGGTATTGAGGAGTTTACAAAAATACAGAAAACGATAAAAAGAGTAGCGTATAGAAGCGAGGTGGGAATAGATAAGAAAAGTATATAGACGATGAGTACAGAAGGACAGGGAATATTATCTTACGTCTAGACAGAAAGGTATAGAAGAGTAATAAATATAATAAATATAATAAATAAATCACTTTTAAATCATATATAAAAAATGAATACATACAAAAATTATTGATGTTATAGGGGAAAAAAATTGCTTAATGTATATAAATGCTGTATTTTGAGAGTTGTAATAAATAAAGACAATAGTAGTCAGTATTTAAGTGATACAGAACAGTAGGTTATAGAGTTATATGTAAACAGACAAAGACGAGAGAAATTATAGAGCTGAAAGTAGGCTATATAGTTTTGTATAGAAAAAGTATAAAACTGAAGACATTTGAGTATTAAATATGTTTATGATTTCTGATAAGGAACTACACAGCAAACAGAGAGCAGATGATGTGAAAGGAATGAACAAATAAAAGTCAAAGCAGCAATAACAGCAGAGTGAGTCCTGCTGCTCCTGGAATAAAACGAGTAGCAAAGAACTTCCAGCAAAAAGAAACATCAGGATACAATACAATCATGCATGGGTCCGTTTGTTTAAAGGGACAGTTCACCCAAAAATGAAAATTCCTTCATCATTTAGTCACCCCTCAAACCTGGATGAGTTTCTCTCTCCTGCTGAACACAAAATAAAGATATTTTGAAAAATGGTGGTAACCAAACAGTTGACGCTAATCATTGACTTCCAAAATACTTTTTTTCATACCATGCAAATCAATGAGAACCTGTTTAGTTACATTCTTCAAAATATCTTCTTTTGTGTTCAGCATAAGAACGAAACTCAAACAGATTTGGAACAACTTGAGTGTGACTAAAAGATGATTACAACATTTTCATTTTTGGGTTAACTATCCCTTTAAATAGGGTTTTTGTAAATATTCAGCACCACCGTTTTCAACACTGATAATAATGGTAAGAAATGTTTTTAGGGCACCAAATCAGAAAATATGTTCCAAACTATGGCAAGATATGCGATGCAGTATAATAATGTTTCCTATACTATACATTAATGATGAAACCATCAAAAAAGGGGCAATAGTCTGGAAAAAAAAAATTTTCCATACTGTGTTTTCTTTTTCCATACTTATCCAAACCTTTGAAATACCATACTTTTTCATACTGCATAGGAAGATTTTTGTTTAATGTACAGGATCCCTCATAAGAAGTATGTAAAAACACACACACACCTCGTTTAGAGAGGAAAGAGTGTGTGGAGGATGACTCGTTCCTTTATCTTCTGTGAGTGTGGTGCACGGGGTTGTGAGCGTGCAGCTGCTGGCTTCAAGTGTGGCCGAGTCTAGAGAAGGTGCTGCTGGTCCACTCGAACACTTCTCCACCTCCATCTCCTCCTCAAACCCCTGACTGTTTCTGTGAAGAACCAGCGGTGAAAATCACTGTAAATGGCCTATATCTCGCCAGTCTTTAAAACAATTCATCAACAAAAACAACAATCCCTCGTCAGCATGAGCACACCATAAAAGAAGACAGCCACCTAATAGACTGATTTCACAGATGAAACGCGTGACTTTTAAATGCATGCAAATCAGCAGATTCAGAATCTGTTTGTCACGGCAGATCTTATCATGTGTTTATCATCCGAGCATCCCTTTTGAGCGTGCCTGGTGTGCTCATTATGGAGAAAGACAATAAAAGTGCTCTTTGATGTGAACCCAGCGGTCACAGATCGGTTTGAAGAGAAAAGGTCAAAATGAACAAAGTGTTTTCAATCCGAATTAGTGCCAATTTGATTTCATATTGACTTAAAAAAAAATGCATTCAACGGCATTATATTAACCCTTTCCTTAAAGAAGTAAAATAAATAGAGAGGTTGCTGCAAATCATTGCACGCCTGCATAGCCAAACAGACGGAGCTCTGTAGTTGTTGAATGATGAATGAATGCCTGCGAGTGACCGGCTGAATCACCTCAGGGTTTGATCATCTTCTTTGACATGCACTCTGTAGATGTATTTCCCAGGCATGAGAGAGAAGATGTCGCCCTCCTTTAGGCAATGCCACTGGTCCTTCTTCAGCGGCTGAGGCGCAGCCACAATGTTCGTCTGAATAAAACATGGGTTCAGGTGCGTCTAGAGGATAGCAAGGAGAGGAATACTGGTCAATCACATGCAAATGAGAAGCCTTTTTGCATATGTCTTTTACATACAGGCATAATCAGAATTACTTTGCCACCTTGTGTTGAAAGAGACAACGAGGAGAGGAAGGAATCAGGCAGGATTTGTCTCCTGTATGAGTGCAATGTCTGAATATTTCTGATGCAAGTATTATTTATTATTATATGTTTTATGTTTATATAGAATTTGCTATATTTGTTAGTTTTATACTTTTTGTACTAAGTACAACTTCAATTTCTTTTTAAAATGCATTTACTTTTTAACTTTTTCTCCATCTAATATTTATATTTTATGTTATTACAGATGCATTTTAATGAACAAAAACAATTTAATAGTTTTAGTTAACAATAACAACACCGATTTAAGCTTGTGGAGCTAGAAAAAAAGTATGTGTAATGAATTATCTCAGTTAGGTATCAATAATCTGAATATTCATGAGAATCACGAATCAAGGGCTTGTTATATAATCAGAGCCGAAAGATCAATGGAGGCGGACATTAGCCAAATGCAATCATCACTGCTATGACAGCATGACTAACAGACAATAACAACACATATAATTAAGAGAGACAGCTGCTCAAGAGAGAAAGATGCTTTTGATGTCTTCTTAACATCAAAGGGCGAGTGCCACTTTTATTCGACAGAAGAGTATAAAATGACAAAACCACAATCATGACTCTCAGCCCACATCAGATGACTAACAAAAACCTACAGGCTTCAGACGCAGCTGGCCATTCAGGTTCTCAAGGACGCCGTGGTTTCTGGACACTCTCTTATCATTCACCTGGTGGAGGGCAAAGACAAAGTGAATTGACGCTTTATCTGAAAATGTATGAATGTTTCTGTTGAATGGTGCAAAACATTAAAAGTTTGGGTTCTCTAAGATTTTTTTTACTTTTATTCAAGTATGCATTCAGCTGATCAAAAGTGACAATGAAGAGATTTCTAAGATTACAAAACATTTCTACACTTGAATATAAATTCTGTTCTTTTGAACTTTCTACTGGTCAAAATATCCTGAAAAGATTTAAATTAAATTAGCACAACTGTTTTGAATATTGATAATTATAAGAAATGTTCCTCAAGCAGCAAATCAGCATATTAGAGTGATTTCTGAAGGATCATGTGACACTGAAGACTGGAGTAATGATGCTGAAAATTCAGCTTTGCATCACAGGAATAAATTATATTTTTAAATATATTAAAATATAAAACATACATTTTGAATTGTAATAATATGTCACAATATTATTAGTATTTTATGATTTTTTTATTATTTAATTTGCTGTCACTAAAATACTTATTTTAAAAACATTTTGAAAAATCTTATCCACTTCAGATCTCTGAACAGTAGTGTATGTATTGCTATATGAAGAGAATTCAGTGTCACTTCCAATCATAAGTGTTCAATGGCACCCACCGCTATCATAAACATTGCTTGCTGAGTGAGTGTCAGCTCAGTGTCATTCATTGTGTAGCAGAACATTACAGTGACACCATGAGGTCACTTCACTGTGATCTGGGTGATTTAAAGACCTCATGATATGAAACGACTCCAGCTTTCTGTTTTGTCTTCTTGGCATATTTGCTTATGAAACCGGAAGCTGGCGTAAGATAAACAAGATTTCTTGAGAAACAAGAGTTTTTTGCAAGATAAAGATTTTTAATGTATTTATTTATATGCCAAAGGCTCTGTATGAGTACACTAGCATATAAATGACCTTAAAGCAAACTCCCTTTTTGATTTTATTGGGTCTTAAAAATAAATTGTCTATGCTTTATTGTCAATTCATAGACCCTTCTATGAGATATTTCACCTCAGTACGTCACCCATTTCTAACCCTCCGACATAAGAGTTTGGGTGCCATCTTGAGGGCTTTGATTGTCATTGCTCAATGATAAATTCCTCATGCATGAAACTGAAAGTAACACATTTGTCTTGTATGTTCTGCATTAAACCAACAGGAAGAAAACATTAAATATGCCAAAACATATATCTATATGAACTCACTGCACATGATGCAAAAACATGCAGCTTTAACATACAGCCAGTTTACTTTATTTGGGTAATTCTTCCATGGCTATTTACCATTGAAAATGCATTTCTATAAAAGTGCACAGCAGACTTAGCTCAAGTTCAGCCACTTAAATAATCATCAGTTAATTAAAACTCAAGAATTTCGACAATGGAAAGCGCATTAGCATGCAATTTAATATATATTTAAGAAATGTTAGTTTAAAAAAAACACATTCCATAGTACTAATAGTCCACTTACCCCTAGAAAGGGTCCTCTCCCCAGGACAGTTTCTCCCTGGGGCAGCTCTATAGGACTGCCACCGTCCACCTGCTCCAGCTCAAAGCCTGGCATCTGTGCAGAAGAATTAAAGTTCACTGTAACTAACTATAAAGTGCTGATTTGGGCTCGCATGCGCTGCTATTTTAAAACTTTCTCAGTACAGACTCTCCTATTATTACTTGAAATGACTTACTATTTAATTGGGCTCCGAAGACGAACTCGTTACAGTCAACCTTTCGCTGCTTTGTGAACATGAAAAACGTTGAAGAAGCTGACTGCGCTGACTGAACGAGATGTGGAACAAGAAACGAATAATAATTTTCGGACTTCCGGTGACCCCCGCGACGAGCATGCGCTGTAAAACACACGCGTGGGACCCTTTCTAAACGTTAACCACAACGGTGCACAAATTTAGGACACGAATACTTAAAACTGTAACCTATAACGCAAATTCTAAACTACTAATGCGGAATTAAAACTCAAATTTCAAATTTCCGCTGGAGAAACGCGCATGCGCAGTGGGAACGGGGCGAGGTTTGTCTTGTGAGGTTTCCGGTGTAAACAAACGCAGACATTTAAATCCTCCGCTGTCAGGACGCCTCCGTTGGTATGTGTGTGTACAAATACAAATATTTAATTTTTTTTTATAAATATCATTAATTTGTCGTACAGGATAGAGTTATATAGATGTGACCGTTTCGTATTTGTTTTTAAAATCGGTTTTAGACACTGTTAGCCAGATTTACTTGGAGGCTTTTGCCACGAACGGATACTGCGATCGTTCAATTACATGTATTTATGTCAAAATCTAAAATCTGAGGGTGCAAAAAAGTTGAAATACTAAGAAAATCACCGTTAAAGTTGTCCAAATGAAGTTTTTAGCAATGCTTTTTACTAATAAACAAGTGTATCGTTGGCTACTGCTACAAATATACTTGGGCTAAGTTACTTATTACTGGTTTTGTGGTCCAGGGTCACATATGTATCTGTTATACTAATAACTGGTGTTGGACTCAATGACAATCAAAGTGAAACTGTTCTAGGACGCTGAGAGATGCAGCATGTCTGTAAAAGGAGCAACAGCACAATCTTCAGCCGAGATAGAGCATCCAACTTGATCCCTGGTGACCAGGATCCACTTCAGCAGAACTTTACAGAGACCCTTCCTACAGAGATGAGTGTTAAGATCTTCAGTGAGCTGGACGTCAGGAGTTTGTGCCGGGCCTCGCTCACCTGCAGACTCTGGAATGATATAATCGAGGGCAGCGATCAGCTGTGGAGGAGCCACTGTCTTACAGTGCTGGCTATCTGCCAAAGGGATGTGGATGGGGACAGGCTTGCTGGGTGTTCATGGAAGGTTATTGCTGTTAAAATTCTGCTGCATTTTGTTCTTATCTCTGCTGTTTTTTTCTTATTTACCTTTCTTTTTTTTAATTTTGTTGTTCCAGGTTACTCTTGTGCGTAACTACAGGAAAGGCTGTGTAAAGCGGAGGTGGCTGAAGGGCCGATACAGTAACATCCGCTCTGCTGACGAAATCCCGCCTAACAGCATGTGTCCACTGGACGTGGAGACATGGGGAGAGATACTAGAGGCAGAACTAGATAGATAGAGCAGGAAGAGGCTTTTGGGATCCTGCCAACGGACTGAAATATATCAGCTGTGTCTACAATGGAAGCACTAAGACTGAAACATTTGCTGGGCAAATAATTTTATAATCGGTATTGCAAAAAAGCACAAAGAGTGTGGCGGCCAGAATACATGATAATGTGGCTTTTGTTAGCCAACATTTTAGTTGTATTACCTTAATTTGCTTGAGACTGTTATGGAAAATAAGATTTTATAGGTTTCATATGATGGAATCATTTTATAGATGGATGTTTTCTTCCCTCTTTTTGTATAGATCAACAAAACTGTGCACATTTGGATTTAAGTATTGATTTTTGTTAATTTATTTGATTTTTAGAGTCACTGCCAAAAAGTGTTTTGCCTTAAATCATGCAACTAATATTATATCAAAGCTAATATATATTAATGAATATTATGTGTCCTAATGCTATACTTCCCTCTTCAGTGCTGGCCTCTTCATCCATTTCTGCTGCTATCTGTAATATGCAAATATCTTTATAATCACAGAATCATTTAAAACAATATAGAAAAATTTTTACATTAAAAAACACAATTTTTGCAGTGTAAGATTCATACATATATCATTCATATAGAAACCAGTATGTATGAACCAGCACTGTGGAAATGAAAAGCCTATTTCATTTTTTAAAATGAAACAATACAGTGTCTTATCTCCGCATACCGAATTACAGTCAGAACTGTAGGTGAAGAGAGAAAGGGAGAAAAAAGTGAATCCAGACCGAAACATGAGCTGAGATATTTGAGATGAAAAGAGATATTTTAACCAATATGTAGTTGAAGGTGGAGTTAGACACATCCAATGTAGCAAAATGCAAAACAACAACAACAAAAACTAATTTTCTCATCCATTCACTGCAAATGATCCATTGGTGAGCAAGTGATGTAATGCAAAATTTCTCAAAATTTGTCCTAATAAAGAAACAAACTCTTATACATCTTGGATGGCCTGAGAGTGAGTACATTTTCAGAAACATTAATTTTTTTGCGTTAACTATTCCTTATGAACTCATAATGGAGGAATCTGTGGGATAAAACTATTATGAATGTTAAATGAGAATATAACTTGCATCTACTTATCTGATTAATCAAATTATGTATATTCCTCTTCATATTTAAAATGGCATAAATGTAATTTTAAATGACACTATTATTGGTCTGACTCTCCATTAAAAATCTACACACATACTGTTTTAATTAGGACTATTGTTTTTATATAACTACTACTGTTTGGTGAAAAGCTTTCTGGAAAGACAAAAATCACGTAAACGTATGTACCTCTTCAAAAAACAGCCTATTAAAAATGGGTTTATAAATAATTTAGTTAATTATATGAATGATTTATTAACATTTCAAGCTCACTAAACACGTAAAAGCAGTGTTTTGCGTTTAGTACATTTAAAAATGGCCCAGTAGCTACTGCATGCGGTAGCATTAGAGAAGCACCACATGAGTCTTCAGTTTCAGCACTTTGGACAGGGACTGTTTTTAATCGCGAGGATAACAGAGATGGACGCAAACACAGTGGGGTTAGGATCTAAATCTAATGCTTAATAAACTATTTACACTATTTTTGTATCGTAAAATACAACACACATGACTAAAATACATAAACAAACAATAGAGAGTAGAAGTGCCTGTTTTAGTGTGCGATAGCCAGCCAGCGCGAGACTAATGGCCATTGGTGCATTATATGAGCTGAGCCAAGTTTATCCATATGCAAAAGCATCGATTTATGCTGCTTGGCTAATATGGGTGTGATGGCTTGTGTAGACGTCACAGCATCTCTCAACAGCTTCCTGGGACCATCCGTCATCCCGTTAATGCCGGGCAGCCCTGGAAATACATCGACCTCCGTTATCTCGCAACCATGACCGACGTTCCGGCGATAATAAACATCGCGATTTCCTTGAAAATCCAACCCAATGACGGACCCGTGTTTTATAAAGTGGACGGGACGAGGTTCGGCCAGAGCAGGACAATCAAATTGCTAACAGGATCGAAATACAAAATCGAGGTGATCGTGAAGCCGGGTAGCGCGGAGGCCACGTAAGTCGAATAGCTGATCCCGTTTATATGCTTCTGATATTAAACGTGGTTGCAAAATAGCTATTAGCACTCGATGTTTTTCGCAATCCTGAGGTAGAAAGGTGCACATACGATAAATATATCGTATATGTGATGCAGCATTGCTAATAGACTGCTGCATGTGAACATAAGGCGATTCTTTATTTGCGCAGTAGCCTGCGTTATTTAGAAACGCTGTAAAACTGAGCAATGGGGATGTGTTACGAGTGCACGAGCCTTCAATGTTTAATCGACAGAAGGAATTTCAGATGCGTGTCAATTAAGCTAAACAGGTAGATAGGCTGACGCTTGTTTGAATGGGATTTCAGCACAATGGGAATCGGCGGAAAGAGCTTCCCTTTGGAGCAGCAGTCCAAAGATGAGGAGCAGATCGTCTACAATGGCTCCTACGACACTGAGGGAGTGCCACACACCAAGAGCGGGGACAGACAACCTGTGCAGGTCTTCATAGAGGTAACACAGCCCAGCCGGGACTCGGGATAGAATAGAATAAAATAGAATTCATCGTTAAGTGGTGTGGAATTGCGAGATGCTAAATTGTTCATACTGAGGATTAGGGCTTCGAGGCTAAACTCAGGCTAGGCATTAGATTTAATTTGTAACTGGTGCCGCATTTTTTTAGCTATGGACCTAACGATGCTGCATATTACTGAGAAGGTTTTGCTTCTGTTACTTTGCATGATTTGTGATCTGCACCTGCAGACAGATGATAAAACAGGCAATCAGATTCTAGTTTTAAAGTCATATCTGTCAGATTGTCACAGATTGGGGGATGGGCTATTTGACCTGGACCAATAAGAAACCAACACCACATAGCAACCTCATATAAACATCATGGCATCTACCAGGGCTCTAGAAATCATGTCAAATCCCCCCATTATTTTAACTAATCAAAATAATTTAACCAATTTCAACTTCATTTTTTATTGTCAGATTGATTATATTTTAAAATGTAAGACAGTAACTGAACTTAAGTTGTAGAGTAGGTTAAAATTGTAAGTGGAGATTTTTTTTTTTAGAAAAATTACAAAATGTAGTTTATTGATAGATTACTAAATTCTGTTTTCTATAAGTCAAGAATGTTGACTAAATAAAAAAAAACATCTTGTTGCCAAAACACAAGCACACACTTACACACACACACACACACATATATATATATATATATATATTGGGCAAACGTTTTGTTATTTACAGTGTGTATTAATAGTTTTAATTTTATTATGTCAAGAAATGGAGTTTGCACGATGAAAAAAAGTGCACACTTTTTGTAGGATTTACTTTTGGTGAAACAGTTTGCACTGAATACAAAAGATTACAAAGAAATGGCAAGCAATTAACATGAATTAAACTTGACAATTTTTAAGAAAATTAAATTGTAATTTTTTTGTACTGCAATAATGTTTCATTTAAAACTTCAAAAAAATATTTGTAAAGTGCAAGTGCAACCTGTGATACATAAAATAATTGTAAATCTGAAAAAAAAAATAATAATAACTGCATAAACTACAATCTAAATCTATGTCAGGTTGCTGTACATTTTTAAATGGATAGTTAACGAGTAACATATCATGTTTTTATCTTTTTTACTGTGTCAAAGCATTGTGTTGATTTTGCATGGATACACAAGCACCACCCCTCTGTAACTAAAGACAAATCAGTCAGCCAGCTGATTGAGTATACAAAAAGAACTGAGCTGTAAAATGTTTCTAAGCTTCCATCTTCTGTTTGTTGCCAGTTCAAAGATGCCGGCATGTTTGAAACCGTATGGCAAGTGAAATACTACAACTACTACAAGAGAGAGCACTGCCAGTTCGGCAACAGCTTCAACTGCATCGAGTACGAGGCCAAGCCCAACGAGACCCGCAGCCTCATGTGGATAAACAAAGAGGTCTTCCTGTAAAACACAAGCGGAGCAGCAGTAACAGACCTGCACAATATGTCCTGTAACCATCATGGGGCCGCTGTGTGCGAGATAGATGACTGCAAAGTGCTCAAGTGAAGATGTGACTAAGGCTCCAAACAAGTGATGTGTCCCTTCCTCTGTATCTCATCTAAACTGGTGAAACTTTGAAATGATTTGGCTGAAAGTCTCCATGGGAAAGGTTATTTGAATGAGACCGAATTCACAGCTCTCTCTTGGTCATTTGCACAGCACATATCAGCTCTATTATGGTTACAAATACACAGAGACCATCTTTCATCAAGACTCAGATGAGAAATCTGCAATGCAGGCCTGTATTTACCCCAGCGGTTTGCTGTTTTGGAGACAGGCAGTGCTCCACAATGCTTGCTCAGAAAGGTGCTGTATGAACGTATACAGGCTATACATGATACTCTATTATATGTATATTATAATATTATATGAGTAAAGACCAGTAAGTTAATAATGTGGTCTTTTGGGACCAGCGTAAAATAATTATTTATTTGTGAGAGCGTGTTTGATACTGTTTATGATACTATTATGTGAATGGATGTTTAATAATTTCCTATTTTGTGTTGTTCACTGCTTATATATGTTGCCTATTTTTCACAGAAGCATTAGTTAACTGGAGTTAATCAGAAATGCAGTTGCTTAATTCTTTGCCTATTTTTACTCATATTCTGATTATTTGTTCGCTTGTTTGTTGCTGAATATCAATCTTGATTTTTTTGTGTGTGTATGTGTGACATGGAGACAAACTTTTGACCTTTTGTAAGAATATAAACAATCTTGTTGTTTTTAAAAATACATTTTGGTTTAAGATAATAATACCAGCCAATAAAAGAGCAAAAGAAAAAGGAAAGTACAAAATATGAAAATAATGCATGGTGGTTATTTTTTGCTTAGTATATTGATATAAATTAGTAACTTTATAGTTATTGATAACTAGATTACTTATCTTTTAAAAGCATGTTTATAGACACACAACTGGAACACTTTAAAATGAAAATACCTGCATATTTAGTCACCACAAAAGCAGGCCTCACAATAAAACCCTCCAATACAGTTGATAACAAACAATAAATTCAGGAACATAAACATGATTTAAAAAGTGAAAAATATTAGATATTAAGCTGTACATGAAAAACAAAGATGCATTTATGTTTTAAGCCATAATCATATTTATTACAAATAACAAAAATATTTTATATTTTTAATTTTATTTAGGAATGTAATATATATCATTATAATATAGATATTAAGCTGCTCATGTAAAACATTTTTAAAAATGTATACAGTGTGTTGTATTTAACCATAATGATTTATTATAAATCACAACTATTTTATACTTTTAATTTTATGTAGAAATGGTCTAAAAAGTCTTTAAAAAAGAAGGCCTTACGATAAAAGACCTTTAGGACATAGATGAATCAAGAAAATAAAGGAAAGATCATTAGATATAAGCTTCTTATGTAAAACATTGCTAAAAAATTATATGTGTTGTATTTAGCCATAATTCTAATCATGTGTATAACAAATCACAAGTATTTTATACTTTTAATTTTATTTAGAAAAAGCTTATATATATATACATACAAAAGCAGGCCTGACAAATAAAAGCCCTTTAAGAAAGATGAATCAAGAAAATAAATACAACAATTTTAAACGGGGAAAAATCATTATATATTAAATTGTTCATGTGAAACATTGCTAGAAAACATATATTTATTCCAATAATATTTCCTACAAATTACAGGGACTGTTTTATAATTTTATTTTCATAAATCAGGTACTGCAGCATGAAGGCTATATCAAATTGTGCCTATATTAGCAAACTGAAATAACTTTAGAAGTAATAACGGGATTAAATAAATTCCAATCCATCCCCTCCTCTTCACTAAAGTCAAATACCAGGTTTCTCTTTCAGACACAAGATGCAAAATCATTTGATCAGCGGTAAAGATGCAAATACTCGACTGAGGGAGAAAATAAGGCCCGGATGTGCTGTTCTAATGCACCTCCCCCCTCCGCTCCGCTGAGACTCCCTCCCTCCTTTCCTCTCTTTCTCTCCCCAGCACCACCGACTCAACCCACTGCCTCTACCCCCTCCGCTGAGGACCTAACGTTACCGGAGGCACGGCGTTGTATCCGTCATCCGTCGACTGAGAGCCCGAGGAGAAGAAAATCCCGGCGGCTCCCTCGCTCAGAAAAAATAACCGTCAACTAACAGCAGCAGCGACCGTTCAGTTCCGCGAGACTCCCCACAAGGCGAAGACAAGCCCGGCGACAGAATGGTAAGGATCCCTTAACGCTAACGTTTAGCAGATAGTTCAGATACCGTCAATCGGGCGTTTTTACGCGCGTTTCTGGCGCCGCGACGGGCTAAAAATGCGCTCGAGGGGTCGTGATCAAAGCCGTTGTTGATAAAACAGAGCCATGGCTGTCAGTGTGGCCCACTGCTGCTAGTCTCTGTACGCTGCGAACGAAGAAACACTGACGGAAAACACGGTGCTATCTTATAAATCCCGGTGTAAATACTAGCGAGCAGGGATCAAATGTAATGGCGCGGCGGTGAAAGAGAAACATTGTATGGCAGGCAGCTAACGTTAGTAGGTGCTGCTCAATCGATGCGGCTGTGAAGCTGATCGAGAGCTGGTTTAGATGGGAAATAAACTTCAATCAATGCTTGAGTCTCCAGAGAAGCCTGACTTTGCTTGGCCATTAATTATAAGATGGGTTTCCTAAATTTGTGGACCTTTTCGGTCCCCTGGGATCATTGTGTATGCTTTCTCATTAAAAGAGTAATTTCTACATTATTTTGAAATGAATTACTGTAAAGTTTTCATTTTGCTAGAATGTTTCTGTTGTTTTATTATCTATCCACCCTGTCTTTTCAACTTCCCTTGTATGATAAATTAATAAGAAGTGTTAAAATTGGTTGATTTTTGCCTTGCACATTTTCATGAAAGCATTTAAAACACGTTCACATCATTTGATATGAACTTGAATCGCTGTGTGTCATTACCACCATGCCGAGCATTTTAGATTACAGTGCTTCTTCAAAATCTAATATTTGGTTATGATATGTGACGGTAATTTCACAGTTTTTAGATTTTCACATCATGATTTGAGTGTGGGTTTATTAGGTGTCACTGCCAAAACAAATAGTATTTAGGGGTTTAAATCTAAAAATATTGTTCATGTGCCATGTTTATGTTGCTTTATTGTAATTTTTTGTCTTGTATATGTTATGACTGTTCAGTAATATGAGAAGTCGTCGTGTTTCAAAATTATGTTAATACAGTTCAGTCCATAAAAATCACACAGTATACTGAAGAAATGAGCAATGCACAGTTAGAAAAACATGCAAATATCCTTAAGATCTTTAAGTCATATTAGTATTAGCCATATTTCTGATTAATCAATGAATTTGTGCCAAAATAGAGTTTGAATGGATGCATGCCATATAAGATAGATCTTTGCTTTGCCATCCTAACTATGAATGATTATTTGCTTAAATTACATTTTATTTCCACTGCTGTCCGTGACTTTATCAAAACAGAACTGCAGCCCATTTTTGGGTCTCCATAAAAATTATTTATTTTAAAATAATTGGTCAAACAGCGGAAGTTCATTGGTCAGAAGGTGAGCGCCTGTTGTTTGTCTGATATAGGCATTCAATTTAACCTCAGTTTACACTTAATTGCTATCATCAGCAGTGTGGCTGATACAATGCAGAATATATGTATGATAAATGATAGAACTATAACATTTTAGAGCCGAGACTGGTTGGAATGAACACTTTGTTTAATCAGCTCAACCAATGAGAGAATCTCAGCCTGGATATGTGTGTCAATGCAAATGACCCTAAAAGAAGACACTCACTCAATACACTCAATTCAAAGGATAGAAAAATATGCATACTTGGGATGCATAGCATAGCATTAAGTCCTCCAGGGGCTTCACAGACCTAGATTTAGCCTAGTCTACCAACACCATGTATGCATTGCATTTTAATTTCTATACAGTGTCTAAAGAGCCACTTTCAGGCTCAGACAAAATCAGGGGGTGTTTTTCAGCACTGATTTCGGTGGAAAATTAGCAGAATAGATTTGAGCATGGTTACGTGGAGCTGAGAGTACCATACTACCATAAAACCAATTAAAAATATAACAATAAAATGTTTCTTTGACGTTCAAAAAGAGGACAAAAATATTGAGTATTGGTCAGAAGAGTGAAAGATCAACAGTTGTATTAGAAAACTCTCACGCAGTAGTAATGACTAGTTTTCTCTAATTCAATTTAATGAAAGGTTATAAAACGAAGTATACTGTCAGGAATGTACATTATCTTTTTTATGAAATTATAAAGAATGTATCATCTATAGCATGCATGTAGTAAATCGATTTTCATTTCATGCTAACTTTTGTCATGTGCAATAATTTGTTTTGTTTTTTTAAGTCTGCTAAATTATGCAAGTGAACATCTGTTAACCAAATGTTTTTAGATACAGGCCTGATATGCTGACAGTTTTCAGCCGACCTTTCCCTTGCCTCAGATGATCTTAAAGTCTCTCTTTATAGACGTTTCTACTGAATGAGCTTCCCCATTGGATGTGGTTGGGAGTGTTATGATGTCATAAAGAGTAGAAAGGAGCCCAATCGAACATTGCTACATTTGTATGACTGTTTCCTTCACCTCTAGTTTTGCTTTGCCTTGCCTGTCGACACGCTCATTCTTGAGACCATATAACCAGATGAAGTAATCCTAAACCCTCAATCCACTTTAAGTTAATTTGCTGTCTCTCTACCACTAAAGTCAAAATAGCACAGGGCACTCAACCTTAGCTAACCCACTAGCTGTGGCAAACACTGTCTGTCTGTAGAGCACTGAGCATTCAGACTAATTTTAGAGGGAGGGACATACTGAAGCGGCTATGTTTAATACAGTAAATTAGAGAAGTCCGAGTGACTTAAGTGACCTGTCTCGCATGAGTTTAATCTACTTCCACAAACACTTATGTACACACAGCATGGATATACACCTCATTTACTATCTCTACTACATGGTTTATCAGTGTGCTTGAATTTTTATCTTAGAAGAATACTAAAAAAATGTCTCCTTTTATTTTATCATCATAAAGTGGCCGCACAGGAACTCCACTTCTTATAGCTATGAAATGATTTAATAAACATCTAGTAGAGAGCTCTAGATATCCTGGAAGTTGCTCTAGAAACTTCTAGGCACAGTGATGTCTCAGTTTATCTGTCCCGCTCTCTACAGGTTGAGGCAGGTTTGGTTTTCTCGCTGCAAGTCATAACAGGTTTTCAGCACACAGCTCGATGAAGGCATCACCTCTCTTGCCGACTTGATTTTCTTAATTTTTTTATTTGATTTAAAAATTAAAACTTATGCTGTATTATTTTCTTTCCACCATGAAACCCCAAAAAGGATGTTAATCACAATGTCCAAGATACTCTTTTTGCATTTTGCATGTTTACCAAGGATGTATTTATCTGTAAAAAAAAAAAAGAAACTATATATTAAAAAAATTTACATTATTTTTAATGTAATTGATTCCTCTGTATTTTCAGCATCATTACTCCAGTCTTAAAGGGATACTCCACCCCAAAATGAACATTTTGTCATTAATCACTTACTCCCATGTTGTTCCAAACCCGTAAAAGCTTAGTTCGTCTTCAGAACACAATTTTAAGATATTTTGGATGAAAACTTGGAGGCTTGAGACTGTCCCATGGACTGCCAAGTAAATATCAGTGTCCAGGTCCAGAAAAGCATCGTCAGGCTCAGAATAGTCCATCAGCCATCAGTGGTTCAACCGTAATGTTATGAAGCGACGAGAATCCTTTTTGTACGCAAAAAACAATTACAAATAACAACTTAATTCAACAGAGACAAAGAGGAGACTGTTGACAAAGGAATTGTTGAATAAAGTCGTTAATTTGTTTTATTCGCATACAAAAGTATTCTCGTCGCTTCATAACGTTACAGTTGAACCACTGATGGCTGATGGACTATTCTGACGATGCTTTTCATGCTTTTCTGGACCTTGACCATGTATTTTTTTCTGGACCGTGTCTCCTGCTAACTCTGCGTGTCGCAGTGTGTGCCGAAACTGGATGGTGATGGGGTGGCCTGATTTCTTTCCTTGCTTATTGCAGTGTGTATTTCCACTTGAATGTATAACAAAGGAATGCCTGGGCGGTTTGATTCTATTACATGTCAGTCACTAGGGATTTTGCAGTTTAGATTTTGCTATTTATATTGTGATCAATACATTTGCATGTTTACCAGTGGCATTAGTAATGAAAAAGAAATTGTAATAATATTTCACAGTGTTCCTGTTTTTACTGTATTTTGGATCAAATAAAAGCAGCCTTGGTGAGCAGAAGAGACTTTCACAAACATTAAAACATCTATGCATTTAGCAGATGCTTTTATCTAAAGCGCCTTACAGTGCATTCAGGCTACACTTTTTTTTTTTTTTTACCATTATGTGTGTTCCCTGGGAATTGAACCCACAACCTTTTACGCTGCGAACGTTATGCTCTACCACTGAGCCACAGGAACACTTAATGACCTCCAACATTGAGTCAGTATTGTATATATCAACATAAATCAGCCAGTAACCACACTTCACTCAAGATTTTGGTGAGTTAAATCCGTCAAATCATCAATTAAGGATGTAGCTGTTTCCTTTTCAGTATGATTGATGATATGATCATTGACTGTAGTGTCTATGTGCTTTCCCTTTTTACGTCTACAGTAGTACACACAATAAAATCCAGGTTCATTCGGCGTCTGTTCTCTGAGACTGATGGCCTCTTCCACAGTTCATTAGCTAATCAGATTTTGGAGTGCTGCTAAGACACATAATTGTGATGACCCTTTCACCTTGTGACTCTGGTGACAGCTGTATGTCACGAATAGAGAACATACAAAGATTTACAAAATCGACTTCTACATTAGCGTAAATAGTATGCTTGATTCAAGTTTTTGAGCTTTAGGCAGAGTCATTGATTATGTAGTTAGAACTGAAAATCACCCAGTCACCTCTCTTTGGATATTGTTGTTATGTCTGTCAGGCTTCACAGAACCTGTAGGTTTGATCAGTAACCTTTCCTGTGCATTGTCATGCTGATTCAGACTCTTGTTCTCTCTCTACAGGGAAATGAGGCGAGTTATCCCTTGGAGATGTGCTCACACTGTAAGTATTTCGGGCTATTGCTCAATTCCTCAAATTGTGTTTTATGCTTTCTTTATTTCACCAGAGGTACTGAAGTATAAGCAGCCCTCTACATTGCGAGTAAATCACTCGCATATGCGACTAAATTTTACTATGTGCAACTAAATTATGTCTATCGTTAGCCATTGGCTAATAAATTCTTAGATTTTACTCGCCAGTGTGTGTGCTCAAGGCTATTATAAGAATAGCACATTTTCACTCGCTGAACACTGACTGAGTGCTTCAGAGTTTCGCTCTCCATCAAGCGATCTGTACTTTTCAGTTCATCTCAATGGACACACAGTGCACCTGTATTGGCCGAACTGTAAACTCGACATTGCTTTGCTGATAGCGGTGTTTCTCACACATGCACAGAGAGAGAGCAAGAGTCTTACCAGGCTGAATCGACACACTACAAGTAAACTAAATTCTTTGTTGTATTCTCCTGTCAAAATAATGGAGTTCATTTAGAATTATTCAGCTTTTTAGGACATTCAGAAGATATGCCAGTTTCCCCAGTAGTGGGTGGAGCTAATGCGCAAATGGCAATTTCATTGGCTGGCGCTGATTTATTACTGTCCCTGTTTTGATTTCAGCAATTCAGTTCGACCGAATGCAGATAACATAATTAATATTTATGAAGCCAGCAGGTCATCAATCCGTAGTGCATCGTATATTGTTAGTATGGTAGTAGAAATAGTAGTAGTAATATCTTTTAATAATAATTAATATGATCTATTACTATTATTTTTCTTAGATGTCATTTTAATTTACTTTTTTTTTTGTAAACAACCAAATGAAAATGATTAATGAAAATAAATATATATATATATATATATATATATATATATATATATAATATATATATATTATTATTATTATTATTATTATTATTTTATTTTTTTTATTACTGTTTTTTTTTTTTTACATTTTAGTACATTTCTTTTTTTTTTCTTTTTCTTTTTTTTTTTGTGACCCTTAATTCTTTACGTTTTTTACTTTAAATAGCTTTAGGTATTTTGCACAGTTTATGTTGGTTAAGCCAAATTCTGAGCTAGATTATTTTTGGCCGAACACTGGGTCTTGTTCAATATCAACAAACATGTAATTATTGATCTAAGGATTATGTAGACAAAGACACGGTTTGTACAGTGTTTACAGCTCATGTGCTTATTATTTTTGTCTTATTTTTATTTCAGTTTTAGCTATTTTAATTTTAGTAATATAACTTTAAATTTGAAATGATGCTTATCCACATCATATAAAGAGGGATGACCTGTGGTTAGTCACTCACATGCAGCTCGTGCTGGGTGATCAGAGATAGCAGTCAGTGTAGTGTAGTCCAGTCCTTTAAACACCTGTTCGTGCTGCGCTGGAGATCAAGACACGAGGCAGAGGGCATCCCCTGGATCAGTGGGGCTCTCCGGGTCTGGAGCAGGGCCAGCGCTAGTGCAGCCAGACTAGACAGGGTGGCGTTCTGTGCACAGGAGGGCTATAAATGCCTCCAACTGGTAAAGGTTATTAGTCTCTGGGCTGCAGGAAGAGCCTGTTTATTTTTAGAGTTGGTGGGAGTGAGTAGAAGAACATGAGGTGAAGGTCCGTTTTTAATAGGTTTAATATTTTTAATTTATTTGTCTGCTCTACTTTAGACATTGTAAGTACTGACAAACACATTAGAGGACCTTTGACAACCCTTTTTCAATATAATTGTGCTGACCTGTGCGTGGCCGAAAAATCATTTATTTAAAGGCACAGTACACAGACTACACACAGATGAATATTCTGCCATTACACAACATCGTGTTGTTCCAAACTAAAAGATCTTTTTTCTTTTTTTTTTTGTCCAAACTATGAATTTTAACGGGGTCAAAAATATCTTCTTTTATATTCCGCAGGATAAAGTCATATGTATAAGAAATGGTGAAGTCAGTAAAGGTTAGGAATGACATGAGGGAAAATACATGATAACAGAATTGTCGTTGTTGTGTGAATTGTCCCTTTAAGGATTGCATTTAATCGGAAAATAAAATGTTTTGATGTGCAGAATTTTGTACAATTTTTTAATTTAATTTTTTATGTGTTAATACTTTATTTAACTTTTTGCACAATCATTTTTTTGGTTTATAAATTAGAATATGTTTTGCAGTAAAATACTTTTTTTAGTCTTTCTACTTCAAAATGTCTTGTTAAATTAAATTGTCTAGCAATTTGAGTGAAATCCGATTCAGAGTAAAAACAAGAAAAAATGTCTGTGAATGTTATGATATTTCACTTTGAGCCACATAAGATCAGATGTGTAGAACTACATTACCCAGAGTTCTCTGGGTAGGGGTCACTTAATGTTACATGGCAAATTCACTGACACAGGTTTCCAAGACCACAGAGGGAATACCACTGGATAAAGAGAGTCTTACCCATAGTGCACTGAAGAGGAAAAGCTATATTGTAGCTGTATTGTCCTGCGAATAAGAGGACAACCCTCTTTTAAAGATCTGACGCCAGCTTGTCACTAACCTGACAAATTCAGTGATCGGTTCTTCTGCATTCAACCCAGTAAAGATGAACACAGTGGGAGGTTATAGGTCAAGGTGAAAGAACCATAGCATCATTCCCAAGAGCTCTTGCTGCAGGAGAAGGCAACAGTAATTAATTTTGCAGGATTGTAACGGGGTGATAACAAGTGTGCTGCTGTGAAACTAAGCCACCTGTTGGTCAGATGGGTGCTTGGCAACCACAAGGACATCATAAGGCCTCTCCAATTAGACACTGGTAACAGGACACAATCATGACATCTTCCCAAATCATTTTTGTCGATGAAATGCATCTGGCAAAGGCAAACACAGACTGTTTATGTGAAATGCAAGAGATAAATGGCTACAAGGTTATGGTCGTCCTGTATAATTAAAAAAAAATAGACTTATTAATGATAAAGTCCAGAGGCGCGAAGGACCGAAAAGGGGGAGAGAGAGGGGAGCGAGATCGGGAAAGGTCCTTGAGCTGGGATTCTAAGTCGTCGGGACGCCTGCTGCTCACATTTGTAGTAAATTATTACTACAAAAATAATTTAGAAAAAAAAAATATTTTTTTATTTTTAAATTTATTATAAAATAAATATTCTGCTATAATTGAAATAACTTGCAATCTGTAACCTATTACATTTACCAAGTAAGGATCCCAACACGGTTAAGGACTATTATTTGAGCTGTCAGACTATCGTCATTTTTACAGTTTTTTTTTCTTAATTATGCAATGTTTTTCACACTAGAAGCATGCTAATACATTGTTTATTTTACTATACTGGCTTTACTATTGATAGAATAGCATTAAAAAGCTTATTTTTCAGTCTAGACTTGCCAATGTGTATGTGAGTGTAGAAACACTGACTGTTTCTATTGCAGCTGTGGTGATGTAATGACTTTATCATTTAGCAATTGCCTCTTTTATTGAGAAGGAGGGGCTTATTCTGCCTTATTGCACATTGCACTTTCTTAAATGAGTGCATTGTCTTTGAAAGTCTTTGGTGCTAATCAACATTACACCACATGCTGTCAGTTGAGTTTAACATGCACAGAATATTCCTTTAAGCTGGTTTTGAATTCACCTGATCCCAAACAGATGCATTATTTAAAGGGCATTTACATAAGACATGCTCTTATGTTTAAAAACATTTAGAAAGAACAGAATATACTGTCATTAGACACATTTTAAGAGTGAAACGCTTATTACTACAAAACAGCAGTACAAATGATGTTGCAGAAGTTTACACATTTTTCTAAACCATCATGAACTGATAGGCACGTACGCCGCTGATCTTCCTTGCTACTTGTTGCTAGGGGGCTTTTCTGAGAGGCCTTTATTAGCCATTACAGCAGGTGTGTGTGAGAGACCATTGAGGATCAGCCTGACTGCTATAAATATTCCCCTCTGTCTCTCCCATCTCAACATTGTTTGAATACTGTGGCTCAGTGATGCAACTGCCCCTGCTGATGCCCAATGGGTCGCAATGAATAGCATGTAAATCTGAGCTTGGCAGTATGTGGACTGAGACACTGGCATGCTTTGTCCTGATGTATCGGTGAACGACAGATGCGTGATGGTGTAATAAAGTCACTTGGTTTAATGACACACATTGGCACTAGCTGTATCAGGTTTAATCCATGGCATATTAATAGATATGAAGAATAAGCGGTTACATCATCTGCTCTAGGGTAATCTGGGAAGTGTCCACGAACTCAAAATAGTACAGCGGAAATCAACATATGTCTCTTTACTTCTCTTTTATCTCCGAGAATAGTTTGGATGTAAAGCAGCAGTAAGGCAGAGCTCATTTTTCATCTGCTTGCTTTTCATTCAGACAACTATTTTTTGGAGCCAAGTCGACTTGAGTATTATGTTATTGTACTTAAATTGCACTTAAATATTTTAAAGAACTTAAATTGTCGCCCTGAGACCCAGATATTCACTTTTTTCAGAATTTCTGAAGATGCAATACCTCATTTATCTGTTGTATCAGGGACATTTATTTATTTAAATGATTTCACTTTAAATTGTTACTATTATATTAATTATAAATGTGTTACTATTATTATTTAAAATGGCTGAAAACTTCAAATGTTTTATTTTATCTGTTTGTTCATGTAAAGAAATATAAATTATAACTAAATGAAAACTAATTCTGTGGGATACTTCCATTTAGTGATTGGAAAATATTAACTCAGTTGTACTTACTTCAAAAAACCAAAAATACCAGATGTTTCACACATTTAATATTTTCTAAGCTTTTTTTGTTTTTGTTCAAACATCATATAAAATTCAAATTAATTCATTAATTAAATTAGTGAGATATTTAAATTATTCTTTCATTTTATCCAAGTATTTCCATGAAACTATATAAATAACAATTAAAATTTATGAAACAGACTTTGATGGGCTTAATGGGTTAGTTCACCCTAAAATCAAAATTCTGTCACTCTGCATAGATGGTAACGTACCTGACAGGATTAATAAACCAAAATGCAGTAAACAAGGACATTGTTAAAATAGGCAAACTTGATTTTATGAAGCTACAAGAATACTTTTTGGTAATCTAAACAATAATATATAGACTTTATTAAACAATTCTTCCCTTTTTATCAGTCTCTGCCGCGCGTTCAAGATGGCACATGTGCACTTTCTTGGCACACAAAGTATGCATGTAGCTTCAGAAAATTGAGTTTGAATCACTGATGTCAAAAGGACTATTTTAACGATGTCCTTCCTACATTTCTGGGTCTTGTACGTGTCAGTTGTGTTGCTGTCTATAGAGGTTCAGAAAGCTTTCGGATTTCATCGTAAAAAACCTTAATTTGAGTTCCAAAGAAAAACTTCCTTAAGGCTTTGGAACGACATAAGGGTGAGTAATCAATGACAGAATTTTCATTTTTGGGTGAACTAACCCTTTAAATGGTACACTTGACCTCTATATTCATATCAGCATTCCATTAGTTGAGCAGAGTGAGTTCTCTGACATCAAGGGACTGAAGAGTTATACAGGTTGAGAATAGCTGCTCTCTGCCATATTGTGATTTGGATTTTTAATTCGATTAACTGCACAGTGCTGGCACCCGATTTCTGGAGGTGTGTACCACGTGGCTGTGTGAATGTGATTAGACCATTTAGCAGTCCACACAGCACAAGCAGCGAGCTGTAGTTGAACGGCAGTCCTCTGAGAGATGACCATGACTGCCAGACAGGAGAAACTGGGTAAGGTCTATTCTGGGATGGGTTCTGGCTTTCTGATGGCGGCCAAAGATGAATAGAAGTGAGTGTGAGAGCCCTGGATGTGGAATAGTGCATCCCTGTGTGTGTGTATGTGAGTGCTTTAAGACAATCTTTGATGTCATATTAGATTGACGGTTTGAAGATCAAAGGAAAATCAAAGAGATAAGAAAGGGATGCATATTTGTGTTGAAATGACTTGTTCTCACTGTTTTCTTCATCTCTCTCTCTCTATTTTCAGTTGACGCTGATGAGATTAAAAGACTAGGGAAGCGGTTTAAGAAACTCGACCTGGATAACTCGGGTTCTCTCAGCGTGGAGGAGTTCATGTCTCTACCCGAGTTGCAGCAGAACCCACTGGTCCAGCGAGTCATCGATATATTCGACACAGACGGAAACGGAGAAGTGGACTTTAAAGGTTTATTTCTGTTTACTCCAGTTGATGTATAGCATTTGTTGCTAATGGGTTTTTGCTAATCGTCATGATGTTGATTTCATTGCAAAGTGTACTGAATTCCAATTGGTCTTTTTTGCATGCTGATTGTGATTGGTCTTGTGTTCCTTGCATATTTTTAATCATTCATAACTGCCCTCATGCAAATCAAAGGCCTAAAATCTGTTCCTTTCCCATCTTTTGGAAGAACTAATATTTCCTACATGAAATGTAATATTATGTGTATTCAGATCTCAGTTGAAGTTGTTGCATTTCAGCCCAGTCCAGTGCTTTTTTTTGCCTGAGCTTTGAGCGCTCTGTACTTGAGGAGTTCAGATGCATTAACATAACTTGGTCCAGTTAAAGGTAAAGAGGGTAGAATATTTTCTCACCCTCCCATTTACTGTCCTTTATCTTGCAGAGTTCATTGAAGGCGTCTCTCAGTTCAGTGTCAAGGGTGACAAGGAGCAGAAGCTCCGCTGTGAGTCTCTTTCCATCTTGAATTTTACCAACACTTTCCTCTAGTTAAGTTTGTGTTTAGTACACTTATGTTCATCCAATGTCGATCCAAACCAAGAAACCCTCATAAAACTGGTCTGTAGTGTGCTGGAGCAAAGCATTTTATTATGTTTTTTATTCTCCGTTTCTGCAGTTGCGTTCAGGATTTATGACATGGATAAGGATGGCTACATATCCAACGGCGAGCTGTTCCAGGTGCTGAAGATGATGGTAGGGAATAACCTGAAGGACACCCAGCTGCAGCAGATCGTCGACAAAACCATCATCAACGCAGACAAGGACGGGGACGGGAGGATATCTTTCGAGGAGTTCTGTGCTGTGAGTTATTTGTCTGGTTTTTGTACTTAAATCGTTATTGTTAGTAGGACTATTTCTTCCACATCTCATCCAATGCCTCTTTTGCTAGTACCAAAATGTCATTTTAAAGCTGGTAATGGAGGCTTGGGCCGTTGCTACCATTCTAATACAGTTATTAATTAAGTTATTAGAAAGAGAGCGAAAGAGACAGAGACACACACACAGATACAGAGAGAGTGAGAGCTTGTGTGAATTAGGCTAAAGTACCTCTGTGCATCTCTAAACAGCGCTGTCCCCTCGATGAGAAATGTCATGTGTGTTCTTTAAGGTGCTACACTATATGTCTAACTGATAAAATCATCAGGGCAGCGCTCACAACACCTTTTTGTCTAAACTGTGTGACCATTATTACTGTTAACTATCCGAAGTGATATGAACTGTAATGAAGTCAAGAGAGCTGCCTGGAACTACGTTCGCCGTGCGTTTCCCAGAAAATTGCACAACTCAGAAAGTTTGTCAACCAATCAGATTCAAGCATTCAGCGGCCCCATAGTATAAATATATACATCACAAATTCTAACACAAGTTATTTATTATTATTGTTTTCAGAGTGTTTCCCCCAAAAGTTTATTATCAAAATTTTATATTTTATTTTATTTTTAGAAATTCCTGCATTTATGGAAAACTTGGCAGTTTCTAATCCATAGAATTTGATTTATTAGTGATCCTTAATTATAATTATTTATATTTAATATGAATATAATTAAAAGCATTTATCTTAAAGGAACACTCCACTCTGAGCTCCACAGAGTTAATAGATTGAGTTAAACAGTTTCCAAATCCATTCAGCCGATCTCCAGGTCTGGCGATGGCACTTTTAGCATAGCTTAGCATACATCATTGAATCCTATTAGACCAGTAGCATCGCTTTCAAAAGTGACCAGAGTTTTGATATTTTTCTTATTTAAGACTTTGACTCTCCTGTAGTTATATCGTGTACTAAGATCAGCGGAAAATGCAAAGTTGTGATTTTCTAGGCCGAAATGATTAGGAACTATACTTCAATTCTGCCTTAATAATCAAGGAACTGTGCTGCGTAACATGGCCACAGCAGGCGCAGTGATATCACACAATCCCTGAAAATAATACCCAGCAACTGCTTTTGCTGCAACTACACAGACTAGCTAGGGAGTATTTCCAGGCGCTGTGTGATATTCACGGCACCTGCTGCGCCTACAGCTGACTAGTTATTGAGATTTGTGCTATGTTTTAGCAGTGTGCTATAAGAGTTTGCACAGTAACAAAACTATGGGTCATTCAATTCTAACACTTTTTTTTTTTTCCTTCTGGTTATGAAATGCACTGACATTATTTCCCTTCTCCTCCGCAGGTGGTTGGTGGCTTAGACATTCACAAAAAGATGGTGGTGGATGTGTGAAGAGACAGAGAAGGCCCTTCACTGAACACCCTCTTTTTTCACTTCTCCATTTCTGAGAATCAGCTCCAGATGTTCCGCTAACACGCTCTCTCTTTCTCTCTCTCTCTGTCTGTCGCTCTCTTTCTCTGTTTCAATGGAAGTATTTCTCTGAATGATGCCTCTGTTCCCCGTCTGTACTCCCTGAGCCTTGTGACGCCTGCCATCCTAAGTGTTATAGAGCATGAGATTCTTCTGTCCACGTTCTCGGGTATTTAAGGACAGTCAGAGAGACGACTTCTCTGTCGATTACCGAGCGACTCAGTGTGATGGAGACGGAGAGAAGTGTGTGTGTGTGTAAGCTCTTTATTTTTCTTTTTGAAGGGGGGATTTTTTTGTATTTATTTTAGTCCTGTCTTTTTTTTAAAGATAATCTAGGTCTACAGGGAATGTATGTATGTGAGCGATATATATGTCTTGACACTTGATTTCAGTGCAACACCCTTCAAGCATGAAGTGCCAATCGAAACATATACACAGGAACAATTTAACAATAGCTGAATATTGAAACCGCTATCTGATGTTCTTCATGTCATGGGGAGATTAAAAAAAGTCATTACGTTTTTTTGTTTCCACCTCTTTAGAGCAAATAACTGCTTCAGATCTCATGCAAAATGCAAATGCGATTTGAATTTTCTACAAAGAATGTGTGTGTGTGTGTGTGTGTAAAGTGTGCTGTTTTAATATTGTCAGGGAGTTCATCTACCGTCTTGCTTTCTGGTATACAGTAGACTAGAATAAAAAAGAAAATATATTTGAAGTTGTGCTCATATGGTTTACTTTTGAGTAAAGTTGAGTATGGTTTACTTCTAGGACTGGTGTTTTATCGCAGGGGTCGTGTGGGGAGGAACGATCAGATCACACCACATCTTACTGTAGGATGGAAGTGCCATCAGTAAAATTTCTGGACTTTTGTGTGTGTGTGTGTGTGTTTGTATTATGGATTTATTACCATTATAACACAGCAAACGAGTAATTTTGATTTACCTCTTGACATTGTAGGATAGTGCATATTGTGGCGAACTGAATCCACAATAACACTTGATTTGAATATTTGTTTGTGGAAATATAAGGTTATTTTCTTCCCAACTTGACTGCAGGCAGCATTTTAAAGACCTTAGTAGCTCCTATTTGTATATTAGGGACTGAAGGACAGATTGTGTGTTTGGGTTTTTCTAAGCTTTAATCGAGTTGGTTCGCAGCATGTTACTGAGAGGGATCGTCGGAGTAGGCAAAACCAGATCTGACTGACTGATTGATCAGTTTCTCTTTTCCATCATCGTTTCAAGGATTGATCCGTGGGATTTGCGTGTTAAGAAAGGAGAGACCAAACCAGACGCTTTCAACGCGGATGAATAAACTCGAAACGGTCGGCCACTCCGCTATTTTGCTTTAAATGTGATTCTCCCGCGCAAATCGGCGTTTTCGCGCCAGCTGCTGCACGGTGATGACGCTTAAACATTTCTTTCCCGGCGAAGAACGTCGAGGTCTTGAGTTGTTCTCGCATGATACGGGAAGGTTTCTCTTATTTTACTTTTTTTTTTTACTTTTTTTTTTTGTGCATGTAGATCTGATTCTTGGGGGGGGTTCTCTTGTTTACATATGAATCGTACTATTGAGATATTATAATATGAATGACAGTTACATATAAATATATGGACGTTGCCAAACTTTTGGTAAATGTTTAAATATGGAAATGATTTTAAAGCGAGTTTCTTCACTACATTTATCCATAAATAATATTATGCAAATTAAAAGAAGATGTGTGAGTTATTCTGGATTTCTGTCCGTCACTCCCAGCTAATTTTTTCCTCTTAAAAAAAAAAAAAAAGAGAAAGTTTTTTTTTTTTTTTTCTCCTTTTCCGTTCCTGGTTTGGTTGAGTTGTTTTGTACAGAATGTGCGTCGGTTGTGTTTTGTATTTCTTTAGCTGGGGGTCAGACAGTCGTCTGTATAACTTTCGATGGGAGATCCGTGGGGTTTTTTGGACAAAGGAAACATACAAGTGAATGAAAACGTTTCGCTTTTAGGTTTAACGTTTTGTTTCTTTCTTCATTTCTCTGCATGCTGCGTCATATGCTGTGGGAACCACTGAAATGTCATTCATGAAAATGAGAAATAAAATATTTGAGACTTTTACAACTGGTTTCTGTTTCTTTCCGTTGCACTGCAATTTCGAAAATTCGTAGTCTTGCTGTAAAAAATATTAAATATCAACATTAACTTTGTTTTGAATTATGTTACATTGCATCTCATTTCTAAACGTTTTCACTTAGGATACGGGGTGAATATAAAAGTCATACATCTGTAATATTAACTTTGCCACTAGGTGTCAGTAACACACTACCAATGAACCACGAACTATTGAGTCAAAGACTCAGTCAAAGGGAGAAACCCGGTGTTTTGGGAAGGTTTGTCTAAAAAAATCTATAAAGCTTGAATCTATCGTTCTGTATATAACAGTTGTTGTTTTTTAAAAAAGAACGTATTGCAACGTTCTGAGAAGTTTACATATTGGTTACAGAAAGGAACCTACAATGGGCCTAATCAGGCTTGCATCATAGTTATTGTACTGTAATACAGCCTGATAATATTCGACAGGAATGTAAATGGGTCTTTGAGGGATAAAGGTGCGTTTAATGGATTGTACTGTTGTTTAGGAGTCCTGGCTACCAACTGATTACATGTCATCTGGATTACTTAATTAGAATTGTAAGTTATGTAGCCTTATAAATTAGATAATGCATTTTTAAAACACTCAAACTACCATTACTTTTATATTGATGACCTGATTACATATTTAGAGGACTTGATTTTTCATCTTTTGAATATTCCTTTCTGAAATAGCCTGCACTTGTAAACAGTCAGAAAGTCGCACAGAGACCAGTCTCCAGTCGGTCGGCTGAAAAACTGCAGGTCACACAGCATTTGACTATTGGATTTACAAAAATAATTTCAATTTAAATACGTGTTTTCTCAAGATTTCAAAATTGTATCAATTACTGATGAACATTCATTTTTATTTGAATTATCACTCAGTGGGTTATTTAATGCGTCTGCTTTTGTCTATTGGTTGAATATAGTTAAATGGTTAAAAGTCACATGATATGCAAGAAACCATTTGTTTTTTTTAATGCAGTAACCTCACTCCAGTTTCTTCACAAACGCCAGTTTGGGAAAACTTTGATATAATGGAATATATCTTCTTTCTCTAGATTTCTTAACAATAGGGTAAACGATCATCCCATTCAAATCAATGTGATAAATTAGATTAAAAAAGCAATCTATAAGTAATCTGATTACATAAAGATATGCAACATACCATGTTACTGTACAATTTTTGTAATGTAATTTGAAGTCAGTATGATTCAGTATGGTGTCTAACCTGATTAAGGTCTATTCCATTTAGACTTTAACAGGCAGAAAGTACAAGTTTCCAAAGCATCGTTTCCTAAATGGAAATAGTATTATTGTACCTTTCAGAAGAAGAGTTATCTCAGTAGTAAAACACGTCCTCCTGGTGAAGAAATCTAATTAAATCAGCCTAAACTAGTTTGTTAGCCCCAGCTTGGTCAAATCAAAGGATAAATTTACAACAGACAAATTTTCCAACACGTCATTTTTGTCCCCCATCAGAAACCGAGTCCAGTACAGGATCTTTCTGCGGGAGAGATTCAAGACCAGCCGTATCAGTCAGCATCAGGTGAAGCACAACAGACAAATTACAACATCTATCAATTACATCTGCACACACACACACACACTGCTATTTCTCACACACATGCAGAGACACCAGAAGACATTGATCCACTTCCAGAATCTGTGCCCTGGTAGGACAATAGTCTTGGCCTCGCAGGTTGGCTTTTCTCAGGCCCAGTGTCTGGGACAGCGAGCGATATTTTGTGTCGGTGTCCGTACTGATTGGGAAGGAGAATAATTGATGAAAGTGAGAGAATCGGAGTAAAGCAGAGAGGAGAGCGGGTTCAGCTGGAGTTCAGCTGTATTCTCAGGTGACTTTATTTCTGCACACAGGCTGCTGATAAGCGTGTTTATCGAGCAGACAAAAGGACAGTGAGGATCCTGTTGCTTCAGTTTAAACCTGTTCTCCATCTCCGTGAGCTGGAGACGGGACACCAGACGGCTCGAAGTCAAGCAAGCAACGAAACGCAATACAGGGATAAACGGCACATTTCCCACACATTTTTAACATGCTTATGATTCAGCAAACATCTTTTAAAAAAAAAAATGATAAAAGACTGGTTTACTTATAAATCACTTTGATTCTGACTGATTTTGATAAATGAAATAAAAATTGCATAATAATTTTACAAATGTCCATTACCTTTCTAAGCCTAAAAAAAACACTAATTATACTAATTTACTAAAAAAAAAAAAAAAAAAGCAACAGAAGCACATAAAAGCTGTATTTCAGATAGCAAAGAAATTAAGAGTCAGTAAATTAAAGGTCAACTCTTTATTTATTTTTTTTCACTGACTGAAATACACATTTCTGTTCATTTCCTATGCTTGAAAGGCATGTACGACATAAATATTCATGTTTGTTTCCTTACTAAATAGTAAATATTGAAATAAAATTAAATATGAAAATACTTATGAAATGCTACTATATATAAAGGTTTTATAAATAAATGTAAATTATTTATTAAAATATGTTTTTATATAAAACAAAATAATAATAAAAATTACAATTAATATATCAATTATTTGCATATAAAGTAGGAATAAATGGTGTGAACTGTTAGTATTTAGAAAACTTAAAAAATAAAGGTAAATCAAGGTTCCCAAACTTATAATCCCAACCTATAAACCTTAGTAAATGATTATTATTACTTTTTCCAGGCTTGGAAATCATAATTGTAGTTCAAGTTCCCATAATTCAAGTTCCCTGACATTTCCAAGTTTTTCCAATTTTTAAGCACACAACTGAACAATCTTGATTGATCAAACACAACCCGCCAAATAAATTTGACAAGCTACCAAATTGGTGTAAATGGGGCTATTTTTCAGCTTTGACGGCAGCCACGTCTTCCTAATGTGTGTACCTACTAGTGGTTAATGAAGCATAGATGCAAACCTTTGACTTCAGATATGTAATCCTCAGGTCAGTCTCATATCAAAACACACACTAATCTCTGCGTGTACGACATCAAGCTCACCAGGATGCTCCATTCATGCTGTCCTCATCAGAGTTCAGACAACACACGGTGCAGGTAAGTGCCTGGACGCTCGGCTGCTCAGGTGAAACCACATCCCCGGCCCGCGGGGGCTTTTCATAGTTCTGTGTGCTAGCTACAGTTACACACCGGCAGCCTGATAACAAGACTCGACTTTCAGAAGCACTCATGTGTGCCGCAGGTGTCCGAGGACAGCGGCATCAGACAGGTGTCAGAGAGAACCCAGCCTCAGGCCGTCCAAGATGCAGAGGAGTTGGTTTCTTCATGGAAACAGATTTGGGGAAATACATCCAAGCATTACATCACTTGCTCACCAATGGATGCTCTGCAGTGAATGGGTGCCGTCAGAATGAGAGTCCAAACAGCTGATAAAATCATCATAATAATCCACATTACTCCAGATCAGTATTTGGGTCATTCCTGTTATACAGTGACTTTTGTGTCCCAATGATTTATTCAATCATATTTTCTCTAAAATAAGTCACATATTTATAAGACATGGCTTAAACTGTATATTTAGGTCTTCTTTATCACTTTAAAAGGGGTAATAGATATTATAAATACTATTTTGTATTTTACACACCTTTTCATTGATATATGCATTCAATTTTATTATGTCCTCAGTGCAAAGTAATCAACTTCCACAAGAAATATAAACCAAAAAAGGATAAAAAAAGAAACTATGTGTTTTAATTATGTTATAGACTAGGATAAACTGCCTCTAATCATACATATAAATCATGGAACAAAGTTAAAATGTCTTAATGGATTTGTTTCACTCAGCTTTGCAAGATGTTAACTGATGGTAATGTGGATTACTGTGATGTTTTTATCAGCTGTTTGGACTCTCATTCTGACGGCACCCATTCACTGCAGAGCATCCATTGAAGGTGAGCAAGTGATGTAATGAAAAATCTGTTCTGATGAAGAAACAGGTATATTTGTAGCAATAGCCAAAAATACATTGTATGGGTCAAAATTATAAACTTTTCTTTTATGCCGAAAATCATTAAGATATTAAGTAAAGATCATGTTCCATGAAGATATTTTGTACATTTTCAAACAAGCTTATGTTTAAAAAAATTGTCCATGTTTTGTATTCCAAGCCCACAAATAACAATATAATGACGTTTAAAGGAAGTAGAACCAGCAAAAAGTTCCATACAAATGTATTTTAACTGCATCCATAACTTTTCCACTTTTTATGACTTCTACAAATAATTTTCTGAAAACGCATCAATAAACGTGCCATGACTGTGGGAACCTGAAACGAAACGCATTATAAGATTCAGTATGGTCATAGTCTGCAGCTCTTGATTTAATGCTTGAAACTTTGATACAATTCTGTTAGATGAAAAATCCAGAGTATTTTTTATTAAAGTTATTTATTATTGCCTTAATTATTACAATGACAATTCCATCTCAATAAATACATATATACATGACCCACTTTAGGTCACTTTAATAGACCCATAAAAGGACAAAAACAATAAAACCAACCACAGCTTGTAAAATGTCTTCTACATCATCATAAATGAAGAAAATAAAATGAACGAGAGTGATTTACTTTAAGCAATGTGAACATTACACTTTTTAATCAAACTGAAGGAAAATATTTATTATACAATTTACATAAAATCTGCATGAGAGTAGGAAAAGTTTTTTTTTGTAATGACAAATGAGGATCTGGTGAGAAGTGTTGATCTAGGATCTGCTCTCTGTTGCCTAAACAGGCATAACACTAATCATGTGACCTCGGGTTAACATTTGTTTTTTGACCAGTCAAATGTTGTACAGATACGAATGACCTTACATTGTTCCTAAAGAGCTTTGGTCCACAAACAAGCGGCATGATGCGGAAAACTAGATCTCTCCCATTATAATCCATAAACCCAAAGATTATAATGGGAATAGTGACTGTTGTGGTGTAGACACACTGTATTTATTTATATACACCTATACCTGTTTTTGTTCTGCATCTCCAAAGCAACAGTGAATCAGAAAGGAGCTCTGAGGTTCTGATTGGTCAGCATCCGGAGTCTCCGCCTCTCCACAGCCTGCTGCTTCTTCCTCTCGATCTCGGCATCACTGCACCTCACGGCTCCAGAGTTACACACATCTACACAAAAACACTTTTTTTATTTTTATATTTTAGAAAAATTATATTTCTGTTTTTGAACATCAAATCAGAATGATTTCTGAAGGATCACGTGACACTGAAGACTGGAGTAACGATGCTGAAAACTCACAGGAATACATTTTAAAATAGACTCAAATAGAATTTTTTTTAAAAATAATATTGCACAATATTACTGTTTTTGATCAAAGCGGATGTCTTTACAAAGCATAAAAAAAACCCAACTTTTCAATGGAAGTGTATATTATACATGATATGTTCACTATGATTATTTAGCCTGTGTTCAATTAAAGTTATATACAGTTCAATAAAGCAAAGCGTGTGACATTTACTGTACCTTTGGCAGTGGACCTGAACGAGTCACTGTACGGCTTTTTGAACTGATGACTGTCTGCTGTTCTCACATCTGATTGGAGGACGGCCAGCACGCCCCTCTCGTGACCCTGCTGTGTTGGGGGGACAGCACAGGTGCCCCGTCCCACCACAGACGAGCTTCTCACCTGTTTGAATTTATACGCTCCATTACTTGAGGGGCCAGATGGTCTCGTTGCATCACATGACACATTAGAGCCGAGTCCTGCAGGCCCGGAGTTCACCGCGTGAGCTCTCTGACCGTACAGAGACACTGATGTGTTTGCACTGGACGTGGAAACATTAGCGGATGGTTTCTTGGGTGGATAAGGATGAGCGAACACTGTTTGCTGACTGGCGGCTTCAGCGGTGTTTTGTGATGCTTTTGCGGTGTTTTGCTGGTTGTTTGTGGTGCTGCCAGATAACTCCTCAAGATTATCACACGCCTCACAAAACAGATCATCGTCCTCCACTCCGTCATCCCAGATGTCATCAGACGCAAAAAAAGAGTCCAGGTCTTCATCAAAAACATCACTTAAGCCATCTATAACTGCATTCTCTCCTTGTTGTTTAACGCCTCCGGAGTTTGGATGCTGGTGCATGCTGGGAGGATTTGAATGAGGAGGGTTTATAGTACTGAGGCCGGTGGGCGGCAGCGTCCCTTCGGTGTTTGGGCGGAAATGATGCGTTGAGGAAACCGCATTGTGCTCGGATGTATTTTGAATAACCTGAAGCGGTGTTTCTTGTGTCTTGTGCTGATTCTGTTTGCCACTGAAGGAAATTGTAGGAACTTGCAATGATTTACTCGTAGGAAAAACCTGATTTGTGCAATTATTTTCCATGCGATTTCCAATTTCTGGCTTTGCCTGTATTCGAGACACCCGCTGAAAACTTTGATCACTTTTTGTCTGTTGCCCTTGAAATGTGCCACATTTAACATCAGTTTTAGCTGCTTGTTTTTGGTTTGTCATTGCAACCGAAAGCATTTTGATTCTCATGAGTCTGTCTTTGTGTTGAACTGTACTTCGGTGCAGCAAACAGATCTGGGTTTTGCGTCATCTCCAAAAGCAACGAGTCATCGAGTAAACCGTCACTGCTCCAGTCGTCATCAAAATCATCAGCCTTGTTCACTTGTTTACTGCCATGGTTTTCTGCCGTTGTAACCGTAGAACGTTTTTGTGAAACACTGGGTTTCACACTGCAGAGATTTCTCTCAGGAACTTCCTGAGTACGACAAACTGACGCCTGACTGAGACGCCCGCTGAGCCGCTGAGTCGGCCCGTCAAAAAGGAAATCAAGATCATCGTCCATCTCCTGATGAAGTCCCCTTTCTTCAGCAGGCTTCTCGTCACTGGGCTTTAGAGCAGAGCTGCTGTGGGCTGCTGTGAATCGCTCGTCATGTGGCGGCTGTTGTTCTTTAGATTGTTTTGAACCCGGTGCATCAGAGTTCGGTTCTTGAGCTTCATCTTGCCTCATGTTGAAGTCAAACTGCTTCGCCAGCCGCATTAGATCTTCCACAGTGCTTTGTCTGCAACAGACAGAGAAGAACAGAGACTAAACACATACACATGGTGATAGACATTCATATGGTTTCATTCATTTACTAATTTCTGATTATACACTGTAGGTGCTTTTAATTAAATGTGACCCTGGAGCACAAAACCAGTCTTAAGTCACTAAGGGGACTATTTTTAGCAATAACCGAAAAAAAAACACTGCATGGGTCAAAATTATCGATTTTTCTTTTGTGCCAAAAATCATTAGGATATTAAGTAAAGATAAAGATATTTATCAAATTTACTACTGTAAATTATGCATTGCTAAGAATAAATGTGGACAACTTCAAAGGCGATTTTCTCAGTATTTTAATTTTTTTGCACCCTCAGATTGAGCAGTGAAATAACACGGCATAAATGAAATCTATTATAATTTTTTTTCAAAAAAGTAGAATTGGAATCTGATCGAATCGTGAGGTGTCTTAAGATTCCTTTACTTTGTCACCATGGGCTTGACTTTGGGCTGCTGTACTTCTGGTGTGCAGGGAATGGCACTGTCCCCAATCCACTGCATTAAAGACGAATCCGCTTCTTCTAGTCTTCCATTCTATAAACACAATACAGCATTTGACATCAACACTCAACTCATTTTGAACTGAAAACACTAGCATAGTGGTAGTTTATGTTCCTCGAGCAAACCTTTGGTGCGATCCGATTGGCAATGTCCGATATATCCACTGCCCTGACATGTGCAGCTCTCCTCTGTCCACGACCTGAAAAGAAATACGCATCTGTCATACTTAGATACTGCATTTAAAGAAGAAATGCACAAGACTAATAGACATGCATACCATGTCGAATGGGTGATGGAGATGTCGTATCCCATATAATATCTTGATGAAAATCTGGATCATTGCTGGGCGAGTCGTCAGGTATCAGTCTCCTGAACTGGCCTCTCGCTGGACGAGTCGGGGTTTTGAACTCTGCCACAAAACACATGCAGTTCAAAAACACCTGCTTTAATACAGCACGGTTCTAAACATTAATTACTTCAGAAAACTTCATATTACAAACTTCATTTTACATGTGGGACTTTCATATTATGCTATCCTTGCCTTTTTTCATGATTTTTGATCAGATGTCAAAAGATGGTTCAATTACAATATTGTAAATCATCAAATTGAGGTCAAGCCTGAGACCAGCCAGAGCATTTTTCCTAAAGTTTGCACTACTATTTTATTATAATGTTCTTAACTTTCTTTTACTATTATGTTATTCTTTCTCTTTTATGATATTTGATCAAATATCAAAATAAGGTTCAATTAAAATAATGTAAATTACCCTGGAGCACAAAAGCAGTCATAAATAGCACGGGTGTATTTGTAGCAATAGCCAACAATATATTGTATGGGTCAAAATTATCAATTTTTCTCTTATGCCAAAAATAATTAAGATATTAAATAAAGTTATTGCTCCACAAAGATATTTAGTAAATTCCCTACCATAAATACATCAAAACTTAATTTCTGATTCGTAATATGCATTGCTAAGAATTAATTTGGACATTTTTAAAAGTAATCTTCTCAATATTTTTTTGCATCCTCAGATTCCAGATTTTTTTTTAAATAGTTGCATCTCGGCCAAATACTAACCGATCCTAACAATTCAGTTTTCAGATAATGTATGAATCTCAATAAAAAAATAGACCCTTATGACTGGTTTTGTGCTCCAGGGTCTCACTGATGTTATTAAAATGCTCTTAACTTTCTTAAATGTAAGCACATTGTATTTTACTAAACTAAATCCTTTACATAAAAGCAATGTAGCGTTCAAACAATAAGTATGAGCGTTCAAACTGGCCATGACTGAGTGAGATACTTCAGAGGAGCCAGAGGCAGGTTTCTGTGTGTTTTTGGGGTGATGTGTTACCCGTGTCGCGGATCTGTGCGGGGTTTAGCGTCGCTGCTCTCGGGCTGCGTCTCAGTCTGTTTACTTTCGACTTCATCTGCGTCAGTTTAGCGACTTCATTCCGTTCGTGCTGTTCCTGACTGCCTCTGCCCTCCATCTCGTTGAGCTTTACAGAATGTTTTCAGTTAATATACCACCGAGTTGGTCTTATATTTTTTGTGCTTTTCGCTGCCATCGTGAGCCTGGATGTGTGTAAATTGTTTAAACATTCCGCCAAAACACACAGTTCCTCCCAGGATTCATTGCGGAAACGTGCTCGAGGACGTCGTGTGTGCGTAGCTACTGCGCAAGAGCGACGCATGCGCTGAAAAAAAAATAGGGCTAACAGTTAAATACATGATGATAATTAAGCACATTTAGCGAATGCAGAGCGGGTGTTTCAAGTGAATTTAATTTTAAAATGTACTTTAAAATGTACATTTTAAGATGCAACAACATCAATTAAATAATTGATGATGTTAATAATACTACTAATAATATGAATAAATAACTCTTCTGCCAAGTAGGCTACTGTAGCTAGCCTTTATTGGCTATATTTATTGTTTAGTCGCATTTATTGTTGTTCAGTGAATTTCTGTGGACTAATTCAAGTTATTCCATAGGAATTGATGTGATCTGGGCAAAGTTTCTCTTTAAGCAAATTTCGCAACAGGTTCAGGGCCCGTATCCCTAAAGATTCTGGGAATCCTCTCGGAGAGCTCCTAACTTAACCTAAAAATTCCTTGCCAGGAGTTTTAGCTTAGAAGTGATTCCAGAACATTTTCAGTGAACTCTGAGCAAGGAATGGATGGAAAATCCTATCTTAGTGAGGAGGTGTGGTTGACCCCCTTTGCTAGGTATGAGTCATCATTTCAAAAGCCATGATTGGTTGATCCTACAAGTTTGATAATGAGCAAAGGATGTACCCTCAAATCAATAAACATAATTATACACTCTAATCTTATGCAGACTGTAATTGTAAATAATATTTCACATTCAAGAAAATATCTGGAAAATGAATAGTAAGCTGTAGGGGTTATAGCCTAACATTAGAAACTAAAATATGTGAAAACTTAAGCTCATTACACCCTGTTCAAATAATGTTTTGTGTCTTATTTGATCATATTAATCCATTTTGGTAATAGATTTAGCAACTTATAGATGCCTCTTTATCAACGTCTTTCCAAAAAAAAAAAAAAAATCACTAGTGACTTTTTTTGCACATATTTTACTGAAATATTCACTACTTTAAGACAAAAAATATGATACTTCATACAGTAGGCAACTGTACATTTATGTGTAAAATAAGATCTGTGGTAAACAATATAAAGTACACATACTATACTAAAAACACCAGTTTTTATTTTTTATTTTTAAAAACATATGTTTGTAGTCACATTACATGAGATGTAGGTTAATTATATAATATATAATAATAATTATATAATAATGATTTTTGGGGTGTGAATGTGTGCAGTACATCAAAACGCCCAACTACTGTCAAGTTATGTTTACTGATGTTATTTCAGTTTTGAATTGACCTGTTATTAAAACCCAAAGGAAGATCTCAAGACAACTCATGGTGGATTAATTTAATGGGTCTTGACGTCCGACTGTATAAATCTATTAGGAACCACTGTCATCAAAAATATGACAATAATAACCTGAACCCATGAGGGAGATACTGATCCTTGACTAATTTATGATTTTCACATAGCGACAATAACCGAACTATGATATTTGGGCAAAACTATTGTTTTTCATACCAAACTTATGTTTTTTGAAATGGTTGTAAGCCAATGTTCTGTGATTCCACTTGGGAGAAAATTGTGGACTGAATCCAGCGTGCTCTATTTGTCTTTTCTGATCTCTTGCTGTAGGTATTCATCACCACGCACGGACAGAAGTCTGGAGCTGTGTGTGTCTGTGTTAGCGTAGGTCACTGTCTGCAATCAGAGCACATTATGTGTGTGCACTTTTCTGAAATGAGCTGTGTCCAAATAATGCTTGATAGTGATCTCAGCTTGTCAGTTCCTTTGTCCTATTGTACTTATGGAGTGATTACATTGTATAAATGTCAGCATGTGTCCACTCAGTCATGTATTTTTATGTGTATTTTTTTGGTTTCTTGCAATGCTTTGTGACTGCAGCACTGCAAAACTTCAGTGTTATTTCAGGGTAACGTAACACAGGAAATAGCTGCTGGAGCTGGACACAGATTTAAAGGTGCATGTGATCGACCTCTCAGAGGTTAAGTGGAAATGCACATCCGTTTGATGTCATACCAAGCTATTTTGTTAACAGAAAGTTTGACGATTCGTTAATGAGTTACCGTAACATGAAACAAATTACTTTTCAAACTGGGCGTCACAATTTTTTTGCCTTGCATCATTAAGAAAGGATTTTTCAAGATGTCACAGACCCCTGAATGCTTTTATCAATCATGTAAAAGGAAGCTATATATTTGTTTTATGCATAAAAGACCCCATTTATTCTAAATTAATTGCCATCAATTTAATATATTATTCAGAAAATGTTTAGTTTCCATTAAGTTTTTTTTATGTTTATTATAAAACTGTACTGTTAGATGTATTATTGATTTATAAAATTGTCTATTATTTATTTTTAAATAATTTATTTATAATTTGTATTTATTTACCTATTTTAATCAAATTATTTATTTATTAAATTTTATCTAATTACTATTTATTCTTAATTTTATTTATTTATTTTTTACACTTTTTAAACAGTTTTATCTAAACTTGTATTGTAAATTTTCTTTCTTTTCGTTTTTTGGACCTTTTTATATTTATTTTATATTAAGGCTATTAAGTTACAATACTGTTAAATGTATATATTTATTCATTTTTATCTAATTCCATTGTTTATTTCTTTGTTCATTTAAAACTAATTTATAATTTATTTATTTTTATTTTATTTTATTTATTTGTTTACTTATTTTAATCTATTTATTTATTGCAATCTTGTTTTTATTTATTTATTCACCCTCATGTCATTCCAAAACTCATTATTTTCTTTCCTTTTCATGTTTATCTTCATTTTTGAACAGCAAAAATACTTTGCATATAAAAACTGGACCACTTTCGTAGTGCTGTTGTGGTGTTTTTGGTCCTTTTTAAACTTTAACTGTTTATTTGATATTTTTGTATGTAAAAAGCTGTATGTGTTCTCATACCAATTTTGGAATGACATGAGAGTAAAAGTCATGACAGGATTAATTTTGTTTTGCTGAACTATTCCTTTAAGAAATGTTTCCTGTGAGTTCTGCCCATGTCAGAAGGGGCCTCACGGCTGAGAGTCTAATCAATAGAGCTAAGTCATTCTAAACAAGAGCAGACTGGGGATATATTATTTGATCTGACCCGTGTCTAATAAATCTCCCATGAACTGTTAAGCTGTCAGGCTGACATGTAGACGGAGGTCTGATTGACTGCCATGTCACTGCTAAATCTACCTCTACAGATTACTTGTGTTTATATCTGAGCCCGGGCTGGGTGTGTGTACACACACATATCCACACACACACACACACACACACACACAGTCTACACTGCTAGGTCTTTCATTTGACAAATGGCTGTTCTCCGAACAGTCGGTTATTGGGAAACTCTGTGATATACGGCTCCTGTAGCACCACCAGAGCTGTCCAGCTCCGGTAACCAGCGGCAACCTGATGATGTCATCAGAAAAGGTACCTAACGACCCCTGGTTGGCCTTTCTTGTGGTTAGGTCCTGATTAGAGGAGCTGATTGAATGTGTGTATATGTGTGTGTGAAATTGCGTAATCACTCACAGGCCTGTATGTGGTGGGGTTCGGCCAAGGGTTGCACAGGGGTCGGCTAGTAACTGTACATTCTAGAATAAAGTAATAAAACTGTAAAATTACAGAGAACTGCTGGAAACCTTGCTGACAGCATTTTACTGTAAAATTACAAAAAAGCTGTAATTCAGAATACAGTAACAAAACTAAAATTATGGTACACTACTGGAAACCCTGCTGTCAGTATATCACCGTTAATTTACCAAAAAGATGTAATTCATAATACAGTAATAAAACTGTAAAATTACAGTATGCTGCTGGAAACCCTGCTGTCAGTATATTACCGTTAATTTACCAAAAAGACGTAACTCTGAATACAGTAATAAAACTGTAAAATTACAGTACACTGCTGCATACCCTGCTGCCAGTATATTACCGTTAATTTACAAAAAAGCCGTAACTCCGAATACGGTAATAAAACTGTCAAATTATCGTACACTGCTGAAAACCCTGCTGCCAGTATATTACCGTTAATTTACAAGGAAACTTTTTACAGTGAACACTGACCCATAAAACACTTCACATCTCAGCCTAAGTGAATTTGGGAGGCTCGGCTCTTGTAAGTAAGTTTGTCCTTTGACATTCTGATTTGCCTTAAGTTCCATTCATAGCAAGCACAATAACGTTTACAGCACAATGATAATAAAAAGTATAAAAGGATTTGCATACAGATGACGATGTTGTCAAAACAATGCCCATTCACATGGATCCACAACACACAACTAAAATGCCGTATTATACATGCCAGGCCAGTAGTTGGCGCTTGTGAATTGCATAACCTTTTCCACAAATACATGATTTTTCAAGACAATATTGTTTTCAAAAATGTGCGCTTTGAAACCTGTTTTCAAAAGTTTGTGTTTTCCAAAATACCATTGTCATGTAAATGAATGGGCAAAAATGCAATTACTGAAAAAGGTAAACACCCCTTCAATAATAGACCGAATAATATGATGAGTACACAACTAACAATAACGACACAAACGGACACAAAACGACACAAACTGAACTTTATCCTTGCAGTCACCTTTAAATCTGCGGTAGGGAACTTTTGACGCTCTAGCGGTTAATAAACAGAACTGCTTGCGTCTTGCGGAAGAACATCGTAGCCGGAACTACTTCTCTCTGTTTATGTCTATGAAGAATCACAAAGGTACTGGGTTACTCCGCCGCGGTATCCCCGAAGCAATCTAAAATAGTCCGAATATAAACACTTATTATAGGTGCACCCTAGTGATTCAGGACAAGCTAAAAACACGGTTTGGGAAATGGATTCATGGTGTACTCGCTTATTATATAAATTATTCTACATTTTTAACACAAGCAAAGTTACGGACCACAGCTCTGATTGGTTGTTTCTTAACGGGAGCGGTCTGTAACTGCAAATGGCAATAGGACACTGGGAGGAGCCAGAGGAGCTTGATTTTTTCACAGATTATCTGTCTCATATTCTACTGTCAGGACATAATGACAGGTTTAACAAATATGTCGATTTTTTAAGAGGCATGCACACGACAACAGAGGAATAAAATCGTTGGAATAATTTTTAGAATGAAATTTTTGTTGTTGCCTTTATTATAATAGGAAGTGTAAACAGATGGGAGCGGGAAAGATCCTTGTGCTGGGACTCGAACTCGGGACTGCCGTAGTGCAGCAGATATTTTTTTCCTCCCCAATATTTTTTCTTAGATTTATTTTGTGATATGGTGTACAAAGTGTGAATGAAAATTGTGTATAATCTCAGGCGTGATATGTAAATCTCAATGTTATGAATGCCTTTCTCTGTTGTTGTTCAAAGCATTGAATAAAAAAATAAAAATAATATTAATAAAAGTAAATAAATAAAAGCGCTGCTCAGCTGAATAATGTTGCTTCTTAAACGAGAACAACGTTCCTGTCCCGGTACAAGCGTTCACAAGAAAACCTGACACTCTGTCTCTCTTTCTCTCCTCTCTTCGTTTCTCTCTTTGCCCTTGAACTGAAACAGATCCAGAGAGATATTCAATCCCCTCGTTTCCTCGTTTCGATTGTGGACACCCATTATTATATGCATGATTTAAATGGTTGAAACAGTGTGTATGTGTTAATCATGCATTGCTGTAAACAATAAATTATATTTAGCTTAATTAGAGTGAAGCCTTTAGCAAAAGATCTCCATTTTTATGTCAACTAAGCACATTTTCTCCACTTACACATTGTACCTGCAATGTAAAAAAAAAAAATCAGATGTAAAAAAATATTGTGCATATATAACATTTTTATATCCTATAAATATTCTAAATATAAGCTAAAAAAATATAGTACACACATCTAGTATGTACTATATATATATATATATATATATATATGTAAAATGCAGTGTTTAAAAGTAGCATTGTGATAATTACATTTTTTAGAATGCAAATACTTTTTTATGATCCTAAAATATACGGTTAAAGGTATTTTTAAAGGTATGGTACTCCTGTACAGCTAAAGGTCTGTAGGAATAACTGAAACATATAGCCTACTCATAATGCAAACAGGAAGGCTACTTCAGAGTAAAATATGTCAAAGTAAAACAGTTTGTCAGAATTGTAAACACGCTTTTGGACTAGCTTCAAGACTCTCCAGTGTTGAGATGATGCCGGGTTTGTTTGGCAGCGAGTTTAAACAGGAAAGTGGAAGAAGAGCGAGCTCAAGCATTAAAATCCAACCCAGACATTAGACTTTTACTGACCATCTCTCACCTTCATACCACAGATGGTTCAGTTACAAGCGAACCACAACCCTTGTTCATAAGCCACTTTCTCTCGTTCAGTCCCCCTTCATCTTTTGTTTTGGGTGAGAATGAAGGCTTACATATGTATGTTTGTCTGGACATGGACTAGACATGAATTCACCCCAGCTGTTGATGAAATGTTCAGTTTAACCAGAACAAGTCATCTACAATACAGACCACAGGAGAGAGCAGTACCTCTCGTGCCCTACAGAGGACCATACACACCCGCTCCAGTGCGCACTGTGCAGTCCACTTACTAAAAAGCTGAGTTTAAAACAACATACTAGCATACTACTATTTCTCCAGTATAATATGTAAATTAGGTACAGTATGCATAAAATACATACAATGTTGTGTAGAATTTAACTGAACCACACAATCGAATACTGTATCCCACAATGCAATGCGCCAAATTTGAAGAACACTGCACATATCGTGCCTTCTTGTATCATTATTTGATAAGATGTTTTTAGAATTATTTGGTAGAGTTTTAGACTTACAATATAAAAAATAAAAAAATTAAAAAAATTGGATAAAATAGTAAATGAAACCTTTTTGAGATGGCAAAGCAATGTAACATACTAAGGTCATGTGATTACAGTTTAGCTGTTTGAATCATTCGTAATTTCATGTTGTTTTACATACACTATCATTCAAATGTTTGGGGTCATTCAGTTTTTTTAAAGTTTTTGAAAGATCTGCTCACCGAAGGTAGCTATATTTCTATGATCAAATATACAGTAAAAACAGTAATATTGTAAAAAATATTATTGCAATTCAAAACGACTTTTTTTCTAATTGAATATGTGTTAAAATGTAATTTATTTGTGATCAAAGCTGTATTTTCAGCATCATTCCTCAAGTCTTCAGTGCCATCCTTCAGAAATATGTTGAATATACTGATTTGCTGCTCAAGAAACATGTCTATTATTACGAATGTTGAAAAGTCGCTCCATATTTTTAATAACAGTGAAACTTATTAAATATTCTTTTATAAATAGTTTTAAAGTAAAGCATTTATTAGCTTTTGTAACATTATAAATGTCTGTACTGTCACTTTTGATCAATTTAAAGCATCCTTGCTGAATAAAAGTATTATTTTACGCTTAATAACTTTGTTTTTAGGATTCTTCAGGATTTTTTTGCATTTATCTGAAATACATTTTTGTAACATTGTCAAATGTCTTTAATGTCATTATGAATCAATTTAATGCATCCCTGCATTAAAAACACAAACTTACTGATCCCAAACCTTTAAACAGCAGTGTACTGTTTTTAAACTTAATATGTACTCTACAATAAAATACTGTATAGAAGGCAGTACACCAGTCCACTTCACACACAGCCAATGAATCACAGTAGATGTGCAACAAAAATGAAATAACACACATGTTGAGGTATGAATTTTTATGTGAATAAACCCATACTCACTGAAAACCAAACACAAACACACACACACACACACACACACACACAGCTCAGCTCACGCCAGTCAAATCAGTACAAGCATTAGTACCTTTCGAAACCACTGACCGTCCCAATGCCTCTGAGCGCATGTCTACTGCAGTAAATGATGTGTGAGAAACCTATAGTTGCATTCGACGGGCAACACCAGCGTTTATGAACCTTTTCAGTGTCACGTTAGACACATCCAGCAGCTTTATATACATTTACGGGCTTTGTATTGAATTGCTCTGCACAGATCAGATCATGAACTCTTGTAATAGACGTGTGGTAGCGTGACGTCCCGGGCTTTTGTCTGCAGAATAATGACTCTTCATTTGAGGTGGCGCTTGAGCTGAAAGATGAGACTCTGTGTGGACCTCCCAGGCCACTCCAAGATTCACCTGGCTCCAGGTGAAAGGTCACATGAAGGAATCTGCCCGGCCCAGGTGTTGAGGCATTGCTTTATCCTGAATTGTTTTCTCTCTGTCCTGATACGCTTGATCTGCCCATCACAGGGAACGTGAGTCCCGGCGGCCATCTTGAAAGCGTCTGTGCCGCCTGGTTTGGAGAATGAAGCTGTAGGGGGTTTTGTACCATTGAATAAAGGCCGTTCATGGTGGTGCTAGTCAAAATCCAATCCGGGTACTTGAGCAAAGGAGCGATCCTCTCGTCAAAAAGCCTGACTCTGTAATGAAAAAGAGTTGAAATCATTTATGAGGGAACCATACTGGCGACGGCGGCGTCACAAATCAACCCCGCTGACATCTCTAGCAAAAACAGCCGCTTTCATCTTTATCTGTTCCTGTGGGTTGAGACATTAACTGATTCTGATGTCATAAACTGTCTCCACTGAGTAATTAAGTGACTAATTAATCAGACTGGGCGGTTTATATCAAGTGACAGTGGAATTATGGGATAGGGATCGCGAGTAGATTTCACAAATGTGGCCATTTCCATCAATGTATGGTTTGTTGGGATAAGATAATATTTAGCTGAGATACAACTATTTGAAAATCTGGAATCTGAGAGTGCCAAAAAAAAAAAAAATATTGAGAAAATCACGTTCTTATTTCTAATCAGAAATTACGTTTTGATATATTTATGGTAGGAAATTTACAAAATATCTTCATGGAACATGATCTTTACTTAATATCCTACTGATTGTTGGCATAAAAGAAAAATCAATCATTTTGACCCTATTGTTGGTTATTGCTACAAATATACTTGTGCTACTTAAGACTTAAGGTTTTGTGCTGCAGGGTCACATATAAACAAAGAAACAGAAACCTATTGAATAATCACGGAATGTTCATGAAGTCGAAACACTGAGAAAGTATTTTCTTTTAAAAAATACTATAATACTAAAATATTTTTTACAGTGAACAGTTCATATAAATGAGAATTGCTCCTACAAATGATTGAATGGTGTGTAGAACGGTGAAAGCGGGAATCCCTGGTGCAGTATGTTACCTCTGCTCTGTGTTCAGCAGGATGCCAGGGGTTTGTTTACATGTAGTGCCACTGACTCTCCAGCCCCATGTTCACTCCCCCAAGACCACCCAGAGCCGCTGAGACACAGACAGACACAGACAGAGAGAGAGAGACACTTTCATCATTTCTCAGAGCTTCACAAAATCATCGACCGACAGCCCTGACGATGGATTTTTGGAGAATTTTGAGTTGACATCGTGAAAAGTTGCAATTTTGCATACATTTATTGTATACAGTTCAAATATTTTGGGGTCGCTAATAGTTTTTAATGTGTTTGAAAGAAGTCTCTTCTGCTCACCAAGGCATAAAAATAAGAGTAAGAGTAAAAATGACAATTTAATATAACTGCTTTCTTCTTGCATATATTGTAAAATGTAATTTATTCCTCCTGTGATGTAAAGCTGAATTTCCAGCATCATTCCTCCAGTCTTCAGTGTCACATGATCTTCAGAAATCACTCTAATTTGCCGATTTACTGCTTAAGAAACATTTCTATTATTATCAGTGTTGAAAACAGTTGTGCTGCTCCATATTTTTAATAGAATCATGTTAAAAAGTACAGCATTTATTTGCTTCTGTAACATCGTAAATCTCTGAACTGCCACTTTTGATCTATTTAATACATCCTTGCTGAAAAAAAAAACATTATTTTCTTTCAAAAATATTTTTACATTAATCAGAACTGAGAGATAAAATGGGCTTAAACGTCATAAATCAAAATCATAAATCAAACACACTGATGGCTTCATTTTCTATAACTGAATATATATTTATTTAGATGTTGGGCTGAATCTTCCTCTTCATGTTTATAAAGCAAGCAGTACTCTGTCATGCTGGATGTACATTGTGTCCCGCAAACATCTGAACATCCAGACAGAGGCTTGACGTACCTGATGGTCTGATGCCCATGTGCGACTGTCCGTCCATTACAAAACCTCCCATTGGCTGACCATCAGGAGTGTATGGGCCACCGTGACCTACTGCGCGCACACACACACACACACACACACACATATATATATTACACAAGAAACAGTTAAGAAGATCAGACATAGCTATGCTTCCCAGAGGACATGAGTAAACAGAAACGAAGCTAACACTACTCCCTTTCCAGCTCGACCAGAACATTTACTGAAACCAGACTACAAGAATGGGTCAGAAAAGTTTGAAAAGATCATTCCGTAAGCATCCGTTTCGGCAAATGTCTTTGAGGCCCATTGCAAACAGCAAGCCTTTATCATCACCACACCAACACAACTCACACTTCGTCCTGAGGAGTGTGTGTGTGTGTGTGTGTGTGTGTGACGGATAAGGCTGAGTTCAACTAATTCATCCTGAAAATCATTCGAGGGGCAGTTAATACAGCACACGGTCTTGAGTTTAAAATAGCACAACACAACTGAACAGAAAGCATGTTTGGAGATATACGATTGGTCCATTTTGTTATTTAAAACTTTAAAACTTGTTATTTTGATTTATGTATATATAGTGTACACCCTAGGAAAAAAGTAATGTATTTAAATTACATTTATCTCATACTAAGTATTCTTCAAATCTATTACTGAGATATCGCTTACTGATATAAAAATTATAATTATAAACTTTATTTGCCATATTACTTGTGCAGATTTGCACATTTCTTAATATTAAGTCTAAAATGTGTTTTAATGTCACTTTTACTAAGGATTGTATGATCTGTCTTTTAATGCAAGATATTTAAAGTGTACCTGAAGTGTACTTGTTTCAAATATACTTCAGCATCTCTTTAGCTGGACTTCAGCACTACGTCCACAGATAATGTGCATTAAGTACAGAATGAGTCGTTCTATTTTAGCAGACTTTAAGTATAGCAGTCTAGTATACCAAAAGTACCAATGCATGGTATTTTTATTTAGTACATAAATATGTAAATGCATTTGTAGTATACTTAGCATGAAATAAATGTATTTCAAATATATTTTAGTATATATTTGTTTCAATAATATATATATATATGTTTGTGTGTGTGTGTGTGTGTGTATAAATACTGTAATACCAGTAAAATTGTTTAAAATTTTTACAAGTTTAAAAAACCGTTTTCTATTTGAATAGATTTGAAACTGTAATTTATTCCTGTGAGGTAAAGCTGAATTTTCAGCATGTTTGGAGATTGTTTTGAAACTGCTGCACATTAAAACCTTTAAATTTGAGCCATGGTCTTAAAAACATGATGCTCATGGCATAAAGCATTGAAAAATGCATTGCAACAGCCAACATTTGCATAGACCGATAATTAAAATATAGTGCAGATAGAAGGTGAGAGCATGTCCTGGAGGAAGGGTTGAGCACTTGCCTGCGCGGTTGGACTGGTCGATCATCGGCTGGACGATTCTTCTCCTGGCGTTGATAAACCTGATCAAGCAAAGGAAAGAACAGGGGTGAAAACATTACAGAAAGGCAATAAAAGCACATTTATGTTTTATTAACACTCCTGGCTTCTGTCAAAGGGAAACATCATTACAATTATTTCTCATACTTATGATTATGATTTGGAAACACCAAGAGTATTAATCTTTGGCGTGCATCTCATCCAGCACCGCTTGGGCTCTAGACATGAATGATTCCTCAAATCATGCCACTTATTAAGTCTGAAATATCAGATTTATGGTGGATAATAAAATGGATGTAAAACCCAGTAGACAAGTCATATTTAGAGAGATGAAAGCCAGTACGAAAGACCTAGCAACAGCCTAGCAACCACCCACAACATGCTACTGGCGGGAAATTTTTAGAACACTTGTTTATTTGAAACAGAACTTTATTCCCATGCTACGCTTGACCTCTGACCCCCTGACTCAGTGACCTCACACCCCGGGCAGCGGCACAGCTCTGCTCTTTCTCAGCCTAAAACATTCCCCGTGACCTCTGACCTCCGGGTGCCAGGGCACAAGTCCACACATGATTAATGACTGTGCTGCGTCTCCCCAGGTGCTTCGCTCGCATTTTAACCTTCACAAAGGAGGGGAAGTTCTACGTTTAATTCACAGGAAGTGAGTTACACACTCTGTGAGACGTGTCACCGTCTGAAACCCAAGAGTTCTGGGTGAGGAGAAGCCTGACTTCACATCAGGCCAACTTTGACCAGACATAAACATTCACAGCATTCATTTACTGCAAAAGAAAGAAAGTCGCATTTTCAGAGAATATATTGTAATTTTTATTACCATGCTGACAAACTAAATAAATAAATAATAATAATAAATCTAACAATTCTAATAACCTTTTTGGGGAAAAAACACCTTTTATGAAGTATTGCTTCTCAAGTAAATTTATCTCGTCTTAAGGGCGTGATATAAACTTATACTGGAAAACAATAAAATCTAAAATTAGAGCTTTGCATATGTAAAAGTCTGAAATTAATACTTTTATTCAGCAAGGATGCATTAAATGGATCAAAAGTGACAAGGAAGACAATTATAATGTTATGAAAGATTTATGATGTTTCTAGTCATCAACGAATCCTGAAAAAAGTACCAGTTTCCACAAAAATATTAAGCAGCACAACTGTGTTCAAAATCAACAATAATCAGAAATGTTTCTTGAGCATCAAATCAGCATGTGATTTCTGAAGAATCATGTGACACTGAAGACTGGAGGAATGAAAATTCAGCTTTGCATCACAGAAATAAATTACATTTTGACTATATATTTATGTAGAAAACCTTAATTTAAAATAATAATATTATTTCACAATATTACTGTTTTTACCACATTTATATTCAAATGAATGCCTTGGTGAACATTAAAGTGTTAAGAAATGCATAATCTATTTCCACAGCATCCTGCTATTCACATTGCAATGTACTTTATGTTATGCATTAGTTTTGCACACAAAAAAAAGAAATAAAAATTTATAGAGATCACATGAAAAATTGAGAATGCAAATGTAATAAGATTTTATAATAAATAGTACACATTGTGTTGCACAGCTCAGCTTGAGAAGCACTTCTCTCATTGAAAGCAGTGATAAACAGGAAGAGCATTCAGAGCAGGTACTATAAACACTTTTGTGAGGTTGTAGAGGGCCAGCATCTCTCTCAGCTCCGCCCGTTAGGTGACCAATCACAGATAGGAGTCGTATCCCCAGCGGGAACGGGCCTGTCCCACTCTTTAAGGGGGTTAAAAGCTGACCCCTCACTGAACCCCTCTTCTCACCACGAGACCAAGTTTACGAGCTTCATGCCTCTGCCTGTTCAGACACACACACACACACACACACTCGTACACGGCCCAACACGCACGCCAAACACATAACAACACTACGCAGCAAGTCAAATATTTGGGGGCCCTTTCTGGTGCACAAGGGAGCAAAGAAACACATAGTACCTTTCCTCCACAATCCAACACAGAACAAACCTGCTGTGCCATATACACACTCTTATTATTGCATATACCCAAAAATATGCAATAGAGTTAACATGTTTGAGAGAAATATATACATACAATTATAAGGAAAAAATTCTTAAATATTATAAATAATAATAGTCATTAAATATGTATGAATAAGATTAAATTATAAATAATAATTATATGATTTAAAAAAATTATAATTAGACAAATTACACAAATATATCTTTTTTTTCCCATATAAAATTATAAACATAGAGATAAATACTCACTTTTTATATTTATATATTTACTTTTAAAAGTTATATATTAATATAATGCTATAGTATTTTTCTTAAATAAAATTCAAAAATTATACATATAATGTATCTGTTTATTAGTATGCATGTGTGTATAATTATGAAATTGACTAACAATTTTTGAAATCGTTACTATATATATATATATATATATATATATATATATATATATATATATATATATATATATATATATATATGTAACGACTCATGAAGATATTATATTTAGCTTTTTAATACTAAATATTTGTTTGCAAATTATATTATCCATATAATAGAAGTGAAAAGTTGATTTAAAATCAACATGAATTCCAGTTAATGCTTTATGTTCATGCTTACTGTCACAAACAAATATGTGTTGAATTTCAATTTGAATATATCTTTGTTTTACATCACTGCTTTTCTTAGTTTTAACATTTGTGAAAATCACAAAGCTTTCTGATAATTGCCAGGTTTGAATAAATAATAAATAATTGTATCCTCAGACATTCAGACCCCACGGCACATTCCTAGGCCTCACAGTTTATATTAATTCACCATGTGATATTTGTAGCCTATTGAAGCTAAAACTCAACAACAAATGTTCCTGTCTGGAAACCGTAGACATAAAGTGCTCTTTTAGTCCCACTGTATTGTGAGTTCATTCGGAGGACAGTGTGTGTGTGTGTGTGTCCACGTTTAAATAAACCAGTCCAGCTGTTTCCAGTGATAATTTCTGTTTAATTTGACAGCAGCTCGTTTTCGCCCCTCTCGTTCCCTCACCTGTTTCCTTCTGGAGCTGCAGACATACACACAGCACGTTCTGCGCTCTTGTTTGTCTTGGGCTTTGAAGAGCACTTAATCCAGTTTCACTCTGGTGATTCAAATGCTAATGAGTTGTCACTTTGATTATGAAAGGCTCTTGAATCGGTGTATCATTTGTTAATTCGTTTTGGTGGATGCATATCTGATATAAAATAATCCTATGCATCTCGTGGCATATATTCCAAGCATCCTGAAGCTATACCGTGGGTTTGGTGAGAAATGCACCGAAATGGCACGTTATTATAATTGATGAGAATCGATCTTGTGTTGCAGTCCTGTGTGCGAGGCATGTTTTGCCTAAAAACCATGGACAGAACTATGCAAGCTCCAAAAATACGATGGAGATTACATGAAGCAAGGGTTCAGTTGCTGCAAGCATAACCGCTGTAAGTGGCGACCGCAATCTGTTTTTGTGCAGTGAATGACTTTCTGCCGAGAGCATGAAGCCATAGAAATTCAAGAGAAACCAAACACTCAGACTATAAAAACAAGCCTGTTGAGTTTCTCTAAAGGATATATCTGTCTGTCTATCTAGCTCTAGCTCTATTTGTATTGTATTGGCTTTTATGTACTTTAAAACGCCAGACTGTATCCGTCTTTTTAAAGAAGAAAAATCCTTGCTTTCTCATTAGAAATAACAACAGCCATCACATTTCAGAGCACTTGCTCATACTTGTGATTGGCTTTGAGTTGATGTTGTGTTAGTTTGATCTGATGAGCTCTCACCAGTTGTTGACCTGCAGGATGGTCAGTCCAGTGTCCTGGGACAGCTGCCTCTTCTGCTCCTCAGAGGGGTACGGGTGCTGCGGGGCACACACATTAACAATCACAAAACAAGCATACGTACAACATGTACAATCTAGGGTTGACATGAAATAGTGTTCTCAACACATTTTACTTCTGTAATGTGACGTTACTAAGTGAAACACAAGTGTTGAGATGAAATATTGAGATAAAAAAAGTAGGATAAAACCAGGAATATGCATTAAAGTTAAAATAAGGTCAGTTTTGATTTCATGTTGACTTTTAAACCTTTTTATGCTCAGATTGCAAATTCATGTAAATTCATCAGAGTCAAAGGTATG